>NC_088358.1:26330000-26415000 GCF_036884655.1 Musa acuminata AAA Group | reverse complement strand
CGAGCTTCAGATGGTGGTGGTGAACCATGAGAAAGCTGGAAAGGAGCAGATGCAAGCGCATGGTGATGGTGAAGAGTACAGGACCGAGGTGTCAACGTTCTCGTCTGCATGAACTGTCCATAAAGACACTTGCCTTTTTCTCTTTTGTTTCTCGGAGGTAATCCTCCAAGTTCTACACCCTCAATAAAACGATGAATCTGAAATCTTCTTAGTCTACGAAACCCTTATTTATATTTCCGTGGAAGAAGAACAGTCTTCATCACACTTGATCATGGGATGGGCAAGTCGACGCATGAAGAAAGCTACCACAGGACCAACACAAGACTTGACTTACTACTGCACTATACTACTACATTTCATGGACTTGCTGCAATCTGGTCTTCCACACGAAGGGCTAAAGAGCAACCACTGGAACTGCCTCGTACTCCACACGCTTTCTGAATCTTTGGGGAAGAAGACAATCACCACCAACTCGCTGCTGAAGGTATATCGCCGCTGCAAAAAGCAAACCTTCACAAGGAACGATGACATCCCACACCAGCGAGTAAAAATATCTGTCTGGACTTGCGTAGATGTACGATGAATCAATGCGACGGTTATAACTGCGAGAGCGATAAGCGTCGTACAGATGAGGCAAAGCTCGGGTGATCGTGATTCCGACGTAGAAGAAAGGCGTCAGGATCTTATCTTTGGAGTTCCGACAGACGTTAAGAACGATCTGAGGGAGCAGAAATCCGTCGAGCACTAAGCCAGCATAAGGGACCAAATCCTCCCAGCGAGAACCGTATCGCTGCCTGCTGAATTCCGACCTCTGCAGGTGGTGCCTTGAGCTGATGAGCCAAGTGAGCAGCGCCCCGGCGAAGTAGAGAGGCAAGCACAGCTTGAGCGTCGTCCACTCCGCGACGCGGTGCCCCTTGTTCTCGTCCGATGACCTCGCGGACCACGCCATTTGAAGCAGGTGGAAGGAGAGGAACAGTGCTAAGCCGGATAAGATCCTCACGATGACCTCATGAACGTCGAGCCACCCACCGCTCCGCAGACTTAGAAAGCCAGACCGACTGCGGTTCGCGAACAAGGCTTCAAAGTTCAGCACCAGAGGAATCACGTAGCCAAGGATAAGAACACCGAGCATGGTGATCGACATGGAAGGCAGGGCGTCACGGTGCTTCTTGGCGTGGAAGGTCTGCAACCCAATGCAAATGCACGACAACGTGAGAGAGATCATGACCATGACGATTTCGACATCCATCCTCCAAATCGCTTCAGTTACTTCTGCTGCGTAAATTTGCTGAGAATACAACTTTATAGGGTCAAAGTGCAGAGGGTCCTGCTTACTCCTTGTGGTGTTGATGGTGCCACTGATACGATCTCCCATCTTCGAGTGGAGAGGGGGAAACTGGATATTGATTAAGATCTCACAGTCAATTGCTGTTTGGTTTTTGGTGGGCAAACTCGGAGATCGACATCCCTTCATGCAGAGTGTTCCACTTCCAGCATCGTATATCCCCTCAGCAGCGATGCCAAACTGTTCGCCCCCCTCAGCGGAAGCAGAGTACATATAATAGCTTATGGCATAGCTTACGTTCCAAACACTTTGATTCTTCGCGACCCAGTCAGCTGCAGGCACGAAGCTTGCCGTCTCCGACGTCGTAACGAAGTCATAATCATCACAAAACTCGTCGCCCATAGAAAAGACATTAGCTTCCCCCCATCCACTTCGGCCGCCGGCATCCTCCACCGCGATACTGAACCGCATGTCGCGGGAACATCTTCCATCTGGATACCTTTCCTCGCTCGACTGTGTGCTGCCACTTCTCACCTTGCAAGGCCCGCTGACAGAATCTATTAGGGTGTAGTTATATCTCAGCCCAGGAATCGTGACCATTCGCCCACCCGACCGGTGGAACGAGACCATGCTGAAGTAGCCAGGGTCTCTCTTCTTCTTGTTACTCCACATATGACCGACCACGTCCTTTCTTCTCAGCGTCAGGACAGTTGGGAACCATAAGCTCAGTCCGATCGAGCAATCACCAACAGAGGGACTCGCCTGTGAACTCCCTTCAAGAATGTGACAGGCTATGAGACAGAGACGATTCTTAACATGGTCCCAATAGCCTTCACCCATCATGGACTTCTTAGGCACCATCGGGACATCATATGAAAGATAACTGGAATTGGAGAATTCGATGTAGAGATGCAACCGGCCGTTCTCCGAGCACTGTATCATATCGAAGGACAAGAATCTAGCGGAGAACCCAAAGCTACTACTTAGAGTTCCACAGTTGCTACCGGTGCAGCCACTGCCGTAGTCTAGCTGAAATGTTCTACCAGTCATATACCGGAGGAGATGACTACAAACAGAAGTAGGCCCGAAACTTAGTGATTCCTCCTGGAATGGAAGAGAGGAGCATGAGTGGTTGGCTTGGGGGATCATCGTGAAAACATACTCCTTTTGAGCATAGGCTACAAGCGAGATGGGATCGATGTGGTGGGGCCCCAAGCTCTCGACAGTCCCGCTCACCAGACTGGTAGAGATGTTGGAAGTCTTGGGGTAGTTGAGCTTCAAAACAGCAGAAAGATGAAGTCGATCACCTAAGGGCTTGTAGAAGATCCCGTGACCAACCATACAAAGCTCACCGGAGGCGTCCCAATCCACGGGAGCCCTCGCCGCTGCAGCTCGACAAACCGGAGGCAGACTCGTCTGCATCATCCCGGAGGAGGTGTCGCTCGCTCCCACGAAGGATGTCGTCGAGGAGTCCGGCGTGGACGACGCGGTGGAGTTCAAGGTGGGCGACCCGTATCACGAGCACATCGGCTGCTCTCTGGTGGGCTGCAAGTCCGACCCGTACGCAGGCCTGCTCGAGCTGCTCCGCTTCAATCCGAGGAGTTCGGTGGCGATCGCTAACTGTCTGCGGGGAGGGAGGAGGGGCCGATAGGCGAAGATGGGATGGAGGTGACGATGATAGGGAAGATTGAGGAGGTGGGAAGGACGGGGACGACGGCAGGCGGCGTGGAACGGCGGAAGAGCGCGAAGGGATCAGGGCGGAGGAGGCCGCGCAGCAAAAGCAGATGGGTGAGGAAGATCGATGAGAGGGGAGAGGAGCACTTCTTTAGGTTACCCATTTCCCTCGAACCTGTACGCGTATCGGGTGGCGGCAGAAGTGGGTGATGCGGCCGAGAAGAAGATGATGACGGTGATGAGCCATCAAGTACTACTACTGGTTGATAGATATCTCGTATGCCTAATGCTGCACCACTTACTTCATGGAAATCTCATCATATCAACAGTTCTCGTTCATCGGATCACCTCATGTTGGATCTGATCCTCGAGGGTTTCTTATGCTATGGGTTGTGATCATACAAAGAGTGGATATCTGAGCCACGAGAGATGAACATTATAAATTTCGCGTCGACTGTGTCGTCCGATGATGGCGATCTCTCTTTGCTGAAGGAATTCTACAAGAACTGAAGAGGTGCTGAAACCATTAGTATCTTCCCACGTACTAACTTGAAGACATGTCAAACTTCCAGATTCATTGTTACCATGTTGATTATTTGTTGTTGTTATTATTATTATTATTTTTTCCAATTAGTTATCTTAATCTTTATAGATAAAATCTTGTCCGTACAAAGCTTAAGAAGAATTAGAAACCTAATGAGAACAAAAATGACAGTAGCAATGAAAAATAAAAATATCTGCGTATTTTGATCAATAATTTGAGTCAAACGAAATTAATACATCGGTTTGCCCATGACAAATGCTTTTAGAGATGGAATCATTGATTTACCTCTTTGATCATTTCAGATTCAATCGAGGGATTATTAAAGAAAAGAATAACAGCATCCTAAATGCATTGATTTAAACAAATTAGAATATACTGATCTCCGATGTTCAACGTTTCCAACTCATAATCAAGTCGATGATCAGGAATATCAGGTTTTAGAAGCAGCTAATTAAGCTTAAAATTTTCACTTTGACCATCACATCAGATAAAAAAATAAGAGAATTTTCCCAACCCTATCAACGACTGAATGACGTTAATTTTGCAAGCATGAAACGCATACCCGAAAAGAATATATTAGCAGAAATTGCAAAAGTTATTTTGATGGGTAGAAAAGTCGAGGTTCACAAAATCCCATGACTTACAATGTTGTCGGCTATAAATTTCAGAATCCTCAAAAGGAAAAGGGGAAAAAAGAGAGGAGAAAAATGCTCATACATGTCTCTTCAATGGAGAAGAAAAAATGGTTAATAGTTTCAACCTAATTCTAATGATTTGGTCAAAAGTTCTACGCTATTTCCATCCTCTCTAGACTTGGAACTTCATAGCCTTCTCAACAATCTATGTTGTGAACCTGCAGACGAAATGGTCTTCATCAGCCTGTACGGAAGAAGAAATGAAAATACTAGGAATGATCATGCAAAAATATTTTTGTGAATGATCAATCACCCAATTTCATTCAAACACCACAAATTAACCCCACACTCTACTCAGAAAGCATTTAATGTTGAGTTGAAAAGATGGCAAATGATATACATACATCTAGAAAGCTATGACAAACAACATACAAAAAAAAATTATATATGTTGTGCAAGTTGAAAACTCGACCACACATAAATCTTGCTTGAGCATCACTACTGAATAACAGAGGCATACATTACAATTCAAGCAATCTACCTAGTCTGTACTGGAATGCCAAAAAGGTAGTGTGGCAGCTATATTACAAGTCTAATTTTCGGATAAATCTGCTCTAATTTGAGAATGCAAGAAAATGGTTGTAGATAATGTCATAAAAACAAAATCATAAGAGGTAGGATGCACAACCCAGCTTTCTAATCGGATTTAACATCATTATTAAATGTTGTACTGCTTCAACAAATGAACTGATAATCCCTGGTAGACTGGAAATCCAATGAGCCCAGAGACTCAAGACGTGTGATAGATGATTAGATCAACAGCAGTAAACATAGCAAGTGGAAGACTTAACTAAAAGGAATTAGGTTGGATTTGATGGTAAGCCATACCCTGGAATTTGCAACAGATGAGAGGTAATTAGAAAAAACAACTTAACTCCAGCAATCTGATTATCAAGATTGCAAATTAGAGAAAGCTACAATAGAAGCAAAAATCTGCGCCTCAAAAAGATGTTGATACTAGTTTCATGCATATCAAAACATCTTCGGAAGCCTGAAAATATCCGCTCAGTCTGTCTCTCTTGACCGGTTGCTTGGCAATTGGAATGGCTAGACCGGAACTAAAATATCGAGTCAGGCTTATAAATTACATGCATGATGGTATACTATGAGCTTTTTGATGGTGTGAGATATCAATACTGAAGATACTCGAGATTAAAAAATTTGGGGATTTCAAAGGTGAATCATGATCAGTTCACAAACAAAGTTTCTTCCTAATAACTTATGTTAAACAGGATAAATTAATTGTATGCTTGAGAAACCAACACAAAATTAAAGCAAAAGAGATGTTATTGACAATAAAGTATATGGAGGTGCATTGATGAGCAATAAATCTGCAAGTTATGTAACATTGTCAAGCTAATTAACAAAGAAATACCTGGCTTGGACCATGAGGAGATTTGTCGCTTACCTTCCTGAACGTTCAATCTTGGCTTCTTAATAAAAAATATCAGTTGCCTGAAAAATAGCAATAACTAAATTATCAACATTGCTAATTTTTCAGTCACGTCCTCCTGGATGTGGCTTGAACAATAAAAAAAATTCTTTCCTGCCCATTTTGAAGTTTGTAGTGTTCTTTGCTTGTGACTAGTCGGAAGTAATATTTTCACTGGAAGATATATCTGTTGCACTTATAACATCACTTCCTCTTACTACTCTGCTATATATAACTTTAAATGACTGTGATCCATATGGCATATTGAGCAAACTTATAGCCAGCTTTAGTGTCTGTTTACGGCGATTTCTACCCTTGATGTATATGCTAAAGCTTCCCTCACCCTCATACTTTTTGCTACTCCTGAAGACATGCCTTCCACCACTATGCTGTGCATCTTGTCTGAAAACCGTCTCAGATTCCAAGTCGGTAATTTTTGTATTATTTCTGTGAGATTCTTCAGATTCCCGTTTCTCTAACCAGTTACCATCCAGCGGTTTACAAATGTCTATAATCTGGGATATCTCATTATTCTCTTCTGTTTTGGTCCCTTCTTCAGTATTGTTATCCGATGGAAGGTCTAGACTCACATCAGTTCTTAAATGAGATGTTATAATTGGTTCCAACACGGATTCAGAAGTTGGACTAATGATGGGTGGCAAAGATGAGAAGTCCACAGGATGAGAACCAGACCATACTGATCCTGGCGCAAAGTCAGGAACGTTTGCACCAATGTTGCACTGCCATGGATAATGGTTTCCATGAAATATGTTACCGTTCATAGCAAAAGTGGTATTTGGAATGACTTGAGGTTGGGTATATGGTGGATATATAAATGGCAAGGGACGTAGAATGTGCGAAGGCCTAGGTGAAGAAGGATAAGGATGATGCGGTGAGGTACAAATAGGAGGCACCATTGGCATTACAGCCGTGGGTGAAGCATGCAGACTGGAACTCAATGGCCATGGTGTAACTGCAGAAATTGTACCATTAGGAGGAAGACCAACAGTTACAGGAACAGGACCAAGTACTGTAGCAGGGAAAGGGCTAAACGGTGCAGCAGATGCAGACAGCTTCTTGCTAGATACCTCTCTCCCATCATAATTAGAAGGTGGTAGTTCCATCGTGGGATAATCACCACCTGTTTTCTCAGGGATGAGAACCTTCTTGAAATTGAATTGATGGAGACTAGAGTAAGAACTGATACCAACATTGGTACATGAGGCTTCGTCATGATTATCTTCTTTGCTTTCTGCAGTGATGGGACACTCAGATTTTTTCCTATCAGATGTATTTGTTGACAAATTCTGATCATGATTCTCATTTTGCTCAACTCCTTGAACCTCATTGCTAGATACACAATTGTCAATGATATTCTTGGTGAGCATGCTACTACAAGATGCCACTTCCAAATCAGAAGATGATGGTTCTAGTAATTGTTCTGTTTCACAATCTTCCTTTCTTTCTTCTTCATGATCAACTTCAACTTTTTTATCTGAGTCTAAAAACGCATCCTGGACAGTGTCCTTATCTTGGGTTATGTTAGATATCTCAGATAGCTCTGCAGCATTTTCTGTATGTTCCTCGGCCAAAAATGATTCCTTTATTTCAGATGCATTGCCACCAATAGACAACTCTTGTTCCAATGGCATATTCTCCTGAAACTTTCGGCTATGTATCTTGGCAATTGTTCCTGGAGGTGCCAGTGCTACATCTTTATATGATGGAGAATTACTAAAACTATGAACCAAATTGTTGCGAGGCTCAGAGACACCACCTATTAGGTTCTTCTGATTCTCTAATACCTGGCTATCATGGCGATAATAGGGTGCATGAGCATCTAATGGGGAAGTCGTTCTTTCGACAGCACTCCAAGAGTTATGACTGATCTCAGGATTGGTGGATGAAGGCACTGACTTCACCCGATAAGTTACAGCCTTATACGCCTTCTGACCAGATCTGGTGTCTGGTGACTGAACTTGCATGTTAAGATTGTCATTAAAGCTTCCAGGAATAACTATCTTTTTCTTAAGCAAATAATACCCATTATTTAAATAAGAAAACTGTGGCTTGGATTGAACAGTTTCACTAGGAACATCATTCATCTGATAGTTGTAGGTTTTCCAGGTGCTTGTACGTTGATGCTTGATTTGCTGGCTTGAACCTCCGATGGACCTTGGTCTTTGAACAGGTTGCCAACCATCTTCTGCTTCTGTATTTATCTCTCTTACATCTTCACTAAAAGAAGCAACCTTTTGCTCTGCTGTTCCTTTAGATTGTTGAGAAACAAATAACTGCTTTTTGGCAACAGCATCTTCATGTTTTGGCTCAACACCTGGACTACTCATGTTCTCATCATCTTGGGTATCACTACCATCAGTCACTTGTTTCACTTCATCTGAAATAGTAGCTACTGAATCCTTGGACAAAGAATCTGCCACATTCAAGTTTTGAGATGACTGCACTTTCACCTGAATCAGTACAAAACTGATTGCTTGGTTTTTGCGATAAAAGGAAAACCAAGTGAAGCTCTTCCAATTAAAATTTTTTGAGAAACTTTAAATTCAAAAATAAAAAGGTTAGCATTCTTATGTTCATTAAATTGAGAGAAAAAATGAAAAAAGAATTCAACAAGCAGAAGAAAAGGTAACAAGAATTGTACAAGCATTAGTATTGGCTCCATTTATAGGTTAAGTGTCTGATTCATCATCAATTTCTTTCAGCAACTACATTAGCATCTTAGTACAGAGAGAAAAACTGCCCAGTAACACAAAAATATATATTTTTAAATACTATAAATAATCTGGAATACATTTTGATTTTAATTAAAGAGTGCACAAGCATCTAGTTAATATAAGTTGGTTTGTGTTGCAATTAAGTATCAAACACTAAAAGAATTCTGAAACTATGAAAATATTGTTCATAACCAATAAAAAATACCTAAAGGACACTGTTATGCAAAAACAGTATGGCCTTTGCAGCGAATTCTCATTTAACATCATGATTTTGAAGACTAGCTGGATGTAGGACATGTTTCTCAAAAAATATTTTTCTAGTACTGATACATAAAGCTTGAGTATTTTGATTATCCACATGCACAACAATTAAGAGTGAGGATCTACTTCTGTTTTCTAGGTTCAGTTGGACTCTCTTTCAAATACTTGGACAGGTTATATAGCAATAAGGCAGTATCTTCTTGAACCAGAAGCAGGGCAGACAAGGTAAAATAAATGCATGCCTATAATCAAGTGATTGGTAGCAGGCAGCAAGAGCTGTAAAAACTAAGTACAATTTGAAAAATTTTAAGTGAGTAACTTGTTAGTTGCTTGTTATAAATTAGCATAGTTTGCTCACTATATTATGTTAGACCTGATTTATTGCCAATATTTACATGAAACAATTGGCTCTATGAGTGTTAAGTTCAAAATTTATTCAGTTTACCACTAATTTAGATGCAAAAATTAAGTACAAGTTGAATTATTTCAAGTGACTAACTTGATATTTGCTATAAATTAGGTTATTCTGTTAAACTATATACTACCTAAGACCTAATTCACCACCAAAGTTAGCATGAAATTATTGGCTCTATAAATGTTGTCTTTGACATTTATTCGATCTACCACTTAAAAAATCATTCAGGTAGCAAGCGGATATATTAAACATGTAAGCCAACATGACCAAACATAAATACACAATTAGATTCTCAGAAGTATTTAAACAAGATAAAGGCTTATCAACATACCATTAAACCCAGATTCTTCCTCTTCAGGGATTCAGCATCTCTTCCTCTACCATCTTGGTTGGAATCAATGAAATCAAGGAGATCAGGCATAGGATATTCATCATTTTAGTGGAAGTAGAAAATTCAGTTGGCACATCTAGTCAATGAAAATATTAATTTTAGTGCACGAGGATGACGTTATATAGATCACGTATATCAGCAATAAGTGCAGAGTGAGCATGCTCACAGTATTTGTGACCCAAAGCATGTTAAACCTAATCACTGCAATTATTGCTGTACCTCAGGTGGCCTTTGCTGGCAATAGATGCATCAGGCTTCCGCGTACCATTTCGAGCAGCTTCTTGCTGCTCAATAGCCTTTGACTCAAAGTACTCAAGCCAGGCAGCAGCATCCTGCGAAATCAAATGGCAACTCTGTGAGTCAAGAAACTAAATCGATGCAGAATTAAGAAAAAAAAAGTTTTATTGATGTCTCTCCATATAAAGATATGCATAAATCACCTGAGTACGCAAGTCATCTGGACCAAGCTTTGCTCTAAGTATTTGTAATGTTGTTTGCTCATGTTGAACACTCAAAGGATATGCTTCCATCAAGGATAGTGCAATAGCTATCGCATGGTAACTTGCTGCGGTCTAATGTAATGTAGAAAATTAGATACATATATTATATATATACCTAATACTCTTCATATAAAAATAAAATAAGGTCTACCATCCAATGCAAAAAAATAATAATGGAACTACTTACATCAGACATTGAAAGTTAAAAGACAGTTAGTGTGAGATCATTCAATGAAATTATAAATCTGGTTTATCACAGGCAAACCTGGAAAAGATATTATCATTATACTATAAAGTTGATAGGTTTTTTATCTGCCAAAAATTAACTTTCATGTTATCATAAGAGAGCCAATCAGAGGACTAATTTGAAAAGGCAAGTTAGTATCAGAAGCTCTTTTTCTGAAAAAGAGACTGTTTTGAGACAAAAAAACCACTTCATTCCACGTACACATGCAGCTAGTGTCCATTATTTTTGTGTTCCTATGTATGTCCATCTACATCATGTCTGTGTGTGTACCATCTCCATACAAGAACACAAGAAAACAGAGATGCAATTTTTTCCCTTACATAGTTGGAAACAATTGGTGTTGGTTTTGCAATGAAATGAAAATAACAAGACGAAGATATGGGAACAAGTAAAATTTTGAAAGAGTGAGACAGAGTGTATGTGGCAGCAAAATCATGTATACAATGAAATCTCATATTTTTGCTTTAAGAAAATATATAGTTCTGAATCAAAAGATGGGAAGAAAAAAAGTGTTGACAAGCATCTTAGTGCAGTACATTGTAAAACACCTTTTAGAACAAAATCTTATATTGATATACTTGTAAGGAAAAGAGAATAATGTAAAAGGTAACAGTCAAAATCAAATCTATATTCCATAGACTATGCTTTGTGGATCCCCATCTACTTGAACTATTAAAGATGATAAAATAATGAGCTCTTCCCAATCGATAATAAAATATAAACTAGTGACTTACAAAGTGTTCGAGAAGTACCCTTGGACATATCTAGAAGATAGTCAGCTCTAATAAATATTGGAGGTGTATACAAAGTGGCAGCCTAACACTCTTAACACTTGCACATTAATTCAGTATCCGGGAGGGACAATGTACGCAGCCTTAACCCCCACAAGTAGAAAGGTATGGCTCGTACATTTCAGAGGTCACAAAGGAGCCAAACTAGATGTCCCACTAGAGTATGGATATGGAATGCATCTAGAGATATTGAACTTTTTATTTGTCAAGTAACCTGTGTTTCAAAATATAATAGAGTATCCAAAAGGGAATGCCCATTTTGAACTTGGAAATGATTGTTTTCTCATGTTGAGTAGAAAGAGGAGGTTAGAGAGAAAATAGAGTGAAGGAGTTCGCTTAGGTATTAAGCTGACTAGGTCATCCCAGATGACCTTGATATGAAAGCAATCCTTTTCTTATAGATCCCAAAACCTTTTGTACTCTACCACATGATAGATTTTAAGCTCATCTGATTTTGCTTGATGTACTTGTTCAAACCCAAACTAACAAATTAAAAAGGAATGAATTGCTGTCCCATTTTCTTATGTATAACAAATCTTGGTTGCATGACCGAGAATGGTATACTCTTGTTAGGGCAGAATAATAATGTGTGTGGCAAACTTTGGCTAATGGGTTCCAGAGATTGTCTAATGAAGCATATAACTGAACCCCTTGATAACAGGCCAATGATGCTCCTAATTTATATGGATTGCTGAAAGTCGAACCTGCTAACTTATACTGCTTTGGCAAAGCCCTCTCCCACACAGCAGAAGGTCAATAGATAAGGGGTTCTAGATCACCTAATTATCCAGGTCACTAGGTGAGCAGATTAGGGGTGAACTAGCTAGAAGTCACTCTGTAATACATGCCTTATCATCTCAAAGTAATTAATAATGTTTCTGTGGGACTTCATTAACCAATTATTGTAATAATTTATGATTTCTAACACCGAACTACAATAAGCATCAGCTGCTTATCTTAAAAGAATGCTATGACTACTTCAGAAATAAAAAGACACAAGAAGAAACAGAATTTGAGAACAAAAACAAACCTGAATGTGGTCAGGACCAAGCAACTTCTGATTGCATTTCAAAGCTTTATGAAGATATCTAAGTGCCACATGTATATTTCCCAGGCCTTCCTCCATCATAGCCACATTAATATATGTAGCAGCTGTGTTTGGATGAGATGGTCCACAAGTAAGATGCAAAAGATACAACGCACGTTTCACATACCTGATTAACAAGTAACAGGAGAAAAATTAAGGGTGATGGTAAATAACATATAATGGAAGCATGGTCCTGGCTTATTATTTCCAATACAAACACCAAAACATAACAATACTAACCTGGAAAGTAAGAAGCTTAATTTTTGTTAGTTTCTGTTCTTCAACTTTTTATGCACACATTAATTTTCAGGTACGAAGTAAATATTAAAGTTAAATCTAGAAAGCCATTGTTCTCAAATTAAGCTGCATTCTTTGTGGCAAAAAAACGAAGAAAATGCCATCTTTGCATATTTTAGCTAATATGCATAATAATAGAGTAGACATAACCAAAACCATAAGACAGATATGTGTCATGGAAGCTTTAATATTAAGTTTTGCATTGGCATGTAAAAAAAAAATTCTCTGTTTAACCGGTCATATCAACCAACCCTCATGATAACACATCAAGAATATAAACCTCGGTGCTTCAAAACACAAGCTAAAAATGAGCAATGACCAAACAGAGAAAACACTCAAGACATGTCACACATGAGACTAAAATAGAACAATGGCCTTTGTCAACGGCCATAAAAATTTATTCCCCGACTAGACTGAGAAAAATGGGAGAAACTTTATGAAATTTGTCTGGTCTCTTGACAAGCCTATGACAAGAACCTATTCAATCTCCTTCCACAAGACTAAGTGTTAAAATTTTTAAGTTTCCTCTTCACCATTTGGCTAATAAATCCATGTTATAACTAATCATGTGATATTAATGGAGCTATCTTCTTTCTCCAACCAAAATTCCGATGTGTTCTTTCTCTCTCATAAGATGGTCACAGTGGACTGGAGGAACCTGAATTTTTACAATGCTGATAAGTTTGATAAACCATTTGTCACTCTTTAAGCTTTTAAAGAATAACATAAGAAAAGATATAGATGCAATTTTTTCTAAATACTTTGTTGCCATGGTACTCCTATGACAAACTCTGTATGTTTAAAGCTCTATCCTTCACTAATTAATATCATAAAGCTTTCTTTGTCATAGTTAGAAGATTTACATTATTAAATAGCTTCTGACATGTAGACATTTTTTACATGTGCTGGGAAGCATGATATACAATGAACAAATTGTACAAATATCTCAATCATTGCATTCATGCTGAATAACTTACAAACTTCTTTTCAATGCTTATAGTAGAAGAAAGGCTTCTCCTTAACTTTACAAGTATTATGCTAAGAATGTTGTTTTAAGTGAAACCATCTTTTTAGTTTGGTAATCTAGAATTCAAGACTAAAATTTCTACTTTTATGTATTAATTCATCAAGATCATTTCATGCAAATAACCTAGTTAAAAATTTTTGACCGTTACCTGCCAGAAGTCTTCTTCTTTTTTTCTATCTAGAAGAGGCACTAATTCTAAGTTTATATCTCCTCGAATCCTAATATATTATACTGCAATAATATCTTATAAGACAGTACCAATGTTCAAGTCATTATAAAAACAAAAGATGGAATATCTAATAATTCAAGATATTAGAATTCCCAATCAAAAGAACACTATCTAAGATTTGATACTACAACAAATAAGAATTGAAGTTACTTTAGAGCCAATTCAGTATGTTGAAGCCTGTAGTAAAAAACAGCTAGGTCGCCGTAGCTCTTCATTGTATCTGGATGATCCAATCCAAGCTCCCTCTCATTTATGTCCAATGCCTTCTGCTGATAAGTTGTGGCCTAAAAGTTGCAATAATTTAGTATAATCCCAGCCAAAGACAGGAGCACAGGTTCAAAATTTATAACAGAAAGTTCCTAAAAGTCATCCCTAATAATTGAAGTGATATATAAAATTTTAAATAGTAAAAAACACCATATAGCATATTCTAATATTCATCTTAGCGTAAGAAACCATAGTGGTAGAATACTGTTTCATGGTTTAACTCGATTCAGATCTTTGCAAAAGCCATTAAAAAACAGATAAATCCAATTAGAATTAGACATTGATCTACTAAAAGAGGACACAAGTCAGGAACACAAATGCTGTATTAAAATATTGAACTGTGGTTTATCGCTCTTTGATCTGTTTCAACCTCATGACCCACTAATGGTCCTGCATGCACTTATTCAAGGCATAAATTAGCTACCAACTAAATTTCCAACAGAATTACATGTCAATATTATGAAATATGAATTACAAAAAACGGTTTCAATCACTCGGAACATAATCACCCATGACACAAACTTTACATTACAATTCTCCAAATTTCAGATCGTTGGACTTGGCAAATTTAAATTGTCCATAATGGTGTATTTTTGACATTGGATTGGTAAAAACATAATTGATCTGCTCAATTTTACTCAAATAGACCATTTAACAAGGTTCCTTTTAAGATATCAGAAAAGAGAGAACCATGGCACATAACAGATCGTAAGATACTCCATAAGTCCATATCATAAGAACCATGGCCTTCAGTGACACAAATATCTGAAAGCTACCTAATTAAGGTCACCAGTATGGTAGAGAACAACAGCTAAAAGACTGTAGGCTCCAGCAGTCATCCGATTATAAGGACCACAGACTGCAATTAATTTTGCCAGAGCCTGCATCCAACTACACCTTCATACCAAAAGCAAATGAAAGAGAAAAAAGGTCTTTACAAAGAAGTTAACCTGTACAGTATCTTATGACGAATTACCTTTGTTCCATAGTTGACTGCGTCTTCAAGTTTACCCTTATCAAGTGCCATTTTCGAAGACTCTAGAAGTTGTCGTGCATCTGCAGATGAGCATGCAACTTGCTGCAAAAGATTCAAAAGCACTAAGAATGTAAGATACATTATGGTAGATACCATATTTCAAATAAGACCATCTTAGCAGCTTTACCTTGTGCACAGGTACAAGGCTGATGATATCTGATTTGTCAAAGGGGAAATTTGAATCCATATCAAAGTCTCTGGGTGCCAATTCAATTCCCACCTAAGAAAATTGAACATGTAAGATGAAAGGAAAATTAAATATCATTTACAGAAATGAAAAATGATCATTACCTTGTGACATAGCCCTCTTAAAATAGCATATTTTCTTATATCATTATAGTTTGAGATTGTAAGTTCCCAGTTATATCGCTTTCTTAGAAATACTTCAAGCCATCTCCAGACTAGAAAGTGCACACGTATAGCAGAATGTGAAACATCAGAATCAGGAAGCCCAAGGAGCATGTTAAGTGTTGCAGCCATCAATATAGATAAATCTCCAGTATCAGAAACAGAAGCAATCACAGCTCGTACAACATGCTTAAAAGCCCTTACTATCATCTCATGAATACAGAGTGACTGAACATGAGACAGCTTCTCTGAAAGCTTGACCTGACAGATATTGTACATAATATTGCATTTAATATAATTAGGAAAAATACTTTGTGAAAGTAAAGATATATTCAGCCTCTTCAAGCTAAAGGTGACTCACAACTTGCCCAAGAGAGCGTATTCTTAGACCTCTTGTATGCATGAAATCAGTTAGAGTACGACCATCAACAGGTGATAGCTCCAATGACCCAAAATCTGAGACCTGAATACATGCCAAGGTACAAATAATACTCATTAACCATCATTCCATACTAAAACAGAAAATAATGAATTAAATATGAAAAAATTGTACTCAGGCATACCAACTTTGGGAGAGCAACTTCATCATAATATCTCATTGCCATCTCAGTTAATTCCTGTGGAGACTGATCATGAGAATAGATCAGCTTCTCATCTTCAAATTAATTGTAATCTTAATATATGTTTCTATGTAAGTTAAGATGATACACACACAGACAATAAATTTACATGTTATTTAGTAGTAATTGTGATATAGACAGGAATTAACTAATGATACATAGCCCAGATAAGTGTACATATGTACAACAGAACTGAAACTTTAGAATAAACAAACAAAGTTACTAATTCTGTAATAGTAAGACATGAATTTGCAACTGACAATCAACACCTGAGATAGCAGTAGAAAAATCAGAACATACACCTGAAATAAGGCATAACCTGCATATATTCATGTGACTTGTGCATACCTTCAAATGAAGTCCAGTATTAGATTCTAGCAACCTTGTATATACAGGTTCAGTCAACAAATCTTTGAGCTTGCAAGAATTCTCAGTTTCTTTGCTTTCTACCTTAGGTTCCTTGATAGGCAACTTTGTATTCTGTTTTTCATGCATCTCATCAGATGATTTCCTGTCAATGGTTAAAGTCTTTTCTTCATCAGAATCTGGTTTCTTTTTTGGGTTTTTAAGAATTTTAAGAGGCTTCCCAAGGCCTTCAACTCTTATCTCACTTTTTGTCTTCGTCGTGATTTGTTTTTTGTCATTTTCACCAACCTGTTTCTTGTCTTTGTCACCATTATTCTGATCCTGCAAATGTTGTATCCAACAAGCTCCCAATTCCCATCTTACTGAAACATTGCATTCAGCTTCCTCCTCCTCAAGCTTCACTAGGCTATCTTTCAACAATTTCTCCACAATTTTTTTTGCTGCAGAGAGTTCCTCATGCCTTGAACTCTGTAGATGATTATATAATCTTTTCTCTCTTGGTGTATGGCTTTTGTGAAGTAGCATTCTCAGACTGGAATAACAAATAATATCTTCAACGAAATGAAGTATGCAAAAACTATTTTATATGAATGAAATCAGAGTATGTAATTGTGGCTATTTACCTGCTAACGTTCAAAGCATTTGCACCACCTTCAGGATGATCCTTAATTTCAACACCTTGCAAAGGTAAATCCAGTTCGCTTTTCTCATGATGCTTGACTTTCACAACAGCGATATAACCACAGTATCGCACATTAAGAACCCCCAACATGGCGATATCCTGCGGTTGAAAGCCACAAATTTGTTCACTAACAATAAAAATATAAAAAACAGAAACTAATGTCAAGCCACAAATTTGTCAACTGACGTTAAACATATAAAACAAGACATAACAACAAAGACAAGACACTTTTGTGGTAGGGTTTCTTTAAAAGATCAAAATTCCATACATGAGCTGCTGTATTTTCATCTGATGTGATTCCTTTTAGCAAGTTCCTCTCAGCGAGATGTTTGGCATCAATACCAGTTGTTTTACTTCCATCAATCTTTGTATCCACCTTACAGCTTGCATCTGAAGCATCTTTAGTGACAGTGATGCTAAAATCCCCCACTGTCTCAAACTGCAAGATTTCATCTACCCCGACTGTAGCTGCATTTTTTCTTTCATCCATAACTTGCTTTACAGCTGCAACAGCTCTTAGTATTGCAACATCTACAAATAGGATATGAAGCAGGAAAGCTCTTCTGTCCCGGATTTGTCTCTCTTCTGCTGTCTTACATGGCATGGACTTAAGAAAAAGGAACTCATTTGCCCAAGGCATCATATCACTTCTACTGTCCTGAAACCATCCACCTCCATTGCCTCCCCAAGTTTCATCCTCAGCAGGAAGGGAAGGAAATGTGGCTGGTGACTGAGCAGCAACTGGAGGCACAAGCCATGTGTTTGCACGAAATCCATAAGGCAGGTTTCCAAACTGCAAATAATAGGGCACTCTTAGTCAACCGAATGCATTCAACAACCAACTAGCTAGACTGTACCACAACAAAGATATGCACAAGCCCAAGATTTAGATGTGGAAATGAATAAAATGACACATTCTAAGCAAATTAAACTAATATACCTACAAGATTGAACCAAGGAGCTCATGACTACAATACAGAATCAAGAAACACAACACCAAAGATTGTTTGCAACTTTCTTTTTAAGTAAGCAAACACATATCGGCCCTAGCTTTCTTCTTTTTTAAGCAACTGAAAAGGTTTCCAACTAAGACATGCTACTTTGGCCTAAGAAAGGAAACACTAAATTAATCAGAACTTGATCTAAAAAATCCTGTGATATTATAAGTTGGACATTCTGTAAGATTCACTTGATTTGTCAAGATGCACATGATCAAATATTTCAGATTAAGCATGAAGAGAATGCAGAAGTTATAGAGTAGCCAAAGATGATCCATATTAATCACAGAAGCAAGTTGTCATTATAAAAAAACTAGTTCATTTTCAACACTAAGTGTCAACAAGGAACACCAATAAGCTCATAGTTTCAGCCAAAGAAGGAAATAAGGAATAACTAAGCAAACATCAGTAAGAATCAACCACATGGAAACATATTAGAAGCTCCTGAATCCACCACACTAAACAAGAACAAACCAACCTTGTTCCGTTCCATGAAGGCTTTCATGAGATCTTCATAAGCCTGTAAACCACACAGCACAGAGTTGAGCACTTGCTAGAACTTAGCAACAATGCATAATGCCACAAAAAAAAAATTTAATGCTGAAAAATATCGAAATCAAAATGTTGTAGGTTTGTTACTTCTAACAATTTCTGAAATAGCAAAAGATTTAATGTAAGAAACGAAACATAGCAAGAATTGGAGGCCGACATTATTAAATGCTCTACTGAGATGTCTCAGGAGATCGACAAGATTGTGGCAAAGCAAGCATTGCTTCCCAAGACTGTAAAATCCCCTGGAGCATGCCTCGACGATCACAAGCTTCCCATTGCATAGCTTCACCTTCAATTTCAGATCCAGTATCAACCAAAAGAAACAATTAGCGATAAGATTCACGGATAAAACGTTAAAAAGAATATAGTAAGACCTACTTCGAGGAAGAAGAGATGATCGTCGGATGGACGCTCATCTTGCCTAAGATTCGTTGTTCGTCTCATAACTGCAGCAGACGAATCGATAAAGAAAACAGGGTAAGATTCAGGATCCAAGCGAAATTCTCGACCAAGATTCAGGAGAAACATGATCGAAAAGAGAGGGAAGGGTAAGATTGGACTCACACTGGATGGGAGGGGTGAGATTGGCGAGGGAGAAGAACTCATAGAAGGCCCCGAGCCGAGGGCACGCCCCGCTCATCTCCGCCTCTAGGTCTGCCGTCGAATCCTTAGCCGCCGCCGCCAGCGACTGTGACGGCGACTTCGGCTGGGACTGGCCCTGGTCATCCGGCGGGCTCTTCCGGTTCCCGCCGGCTCCGGCACCGCCGCTTTTCTTGCGGACCTTCGAGGCCGCAGCGGAGGCTGACTCAGACGGGGCATCTTTGGGCGACGTTGGCTGCGGAGTCGGAGGCGGCGGATGACCGAAGCAGGTGGTGGAGGAGAGGAGGTCGAGGAGGCGCCGCACGTGCGCCACCGCACGCTCTTCGTCGTAGTCCTCTTCTCCCGCAAGAAAATTTCAACAAAACACTTGTATTTAGTAAAATAACATATATATCCCTGTAAAATTAGCATTTGCATACTTCACCAAATTTGTGCGTGTGTGTATATATATATATATATATATATATACCATTTTTCATTATTTTAAATTTATAAGTACAAATACCCTATTAATGAATATAGAAAAACATATGCACAAGAGACTCATCAATACAAAATTTGAGAGAATAAAAAAATAATATTTTTGATTGATAATATAATTTTTTTCCTATCAATACTTATTTCATGTTTACCTTCAACCAGAGTGAGAGTGCATGGTTTCAGCACCGTGACATCGACGAAGTCTTTCAATCTCGAACCTCTTACCTGAAATAAAAGGCCAAAAATGTTTATAAATTATTATTGTTTTGTAGAGCAGAAGTTTATTTGTATATCATCTAATTATTTCAACAAAGATACATATAATAATATAAAAGGTTTTAACTGATGTTTCCCTGAAAACCAAAGACAAAGGAGTTGGAAGGTGGAGATGGGTGTGTTTCTCGATGAACGTCAACATCGGAGAACGAAGTGTTTCTCTTCTCCACCCAAACCTCAGCTAAATGCGACTAAACCTCACCGTCCTACCGACGAAGGCTCGTCGGTACACCCAGTTTTTCCAAGTGCGACATCGCCACAACTTGCGAGCCACAGGTCAATCCTTCTTGGCTTGCTTGATCATGTCACCCTCATTCCAAGAACTCATCAACCATTCGATTTCTGAAGTCCCTATCCTTGTTCAGAGTGGACAATCTAATTCCAACCTTTCCTTTTCTCTTAATTCTCCATTGCTTAAACTTAGTCAAGAAGAGAAAGTACCACAACTCCAGAAGCAAAGGGGTTAGGGAGGTCATGTGTACCTCATGGGAGAGGGAGTAATTGGTGATATGGCACGCAAGGGTGTTGACGCAGAGCAGCCGCCGCACATCGATGATCTTGTCGGTCGATATCCCCTGCAAATTTCCACTGACGAGTTATAGCAGAAACAAAGGAACCAGCACAAGAAAAGCTTGTAGATTGCTTTTCATGGTGAAGACCATCATCACTGTCATGGTTTTGCCAGATTAGGATGAGGAATGAGGAGATATACACTCTGAACCTAAAATGGGAAAGAGAAGCTTCAATCATTGAACAGAATCCAAAAGAATGGACATCCCCCTTCATGAGTCATCCCTTGTGATGCAACAAGCAGTTCTGCGCCAGTTCTCATTAAATGCTGGGAACTTGCATTCATGGAACTGCAGGAGGTTGATTTTGTTCCCCACCAAACTAATGTATTCATGAGGGACCATAGTAATCATGTCAGCAGAGGTAGAGAGCAAGTACTGCTATTACTCCCAGGGGAATCAAAAGCCATGGACACCCGAGGAAAACATTGCCTCCCATGGCTCCTTCCTGGATGCAACCTTTCTTAAATTTTACTCACAGAACAGTAAATTCTATTCCCGTTGTGTCTCACATGCATGCCAGTTTCTTCATTTCTTTTCCTTTTCACAAAGATTTCATGTAACGTTGTCTGTCTGTTCCTCTGAGTCTTTATCTTAGGCAACAGGGAGAAAGATATAGATGAGAAGAACATGCACAGACCTTGAGGATGACATGAGACTCATCCGGGAGCATTACTGTGATGTCCACAGCCAGAGGCAGAACTAGCAGAGCAGCAACGACAACAATAACAACGAGTTAGTCGTCAGACAAGAATGAAAACTAATGACAACAAAAATAGCAGCTCAAAATAGATTTTCTCTCGGCAACCACAATCCAAACCTTTCTCATCTTTCTTCTTCTTGTCGCCCTTGCCCTTTCCTCGACCGCCCTTGGGTGCCATGCGGCCGCCCCGCTCCACTCGCTTCCTCTTATCTCTGCATCGTCAATTTATTAGTATTCCTCGACCACTAATGTACTAATGCTTGTACAATTCTTGTTACCTTTTCTTCTGCTTGTTGAATTCTTTTTTCATTTTTTCTCTCAATTTAATGAACATAAGAATGCTAACCTTTTTATTTTTGAATTTAAAGTTTCTCAAAAAAATTTAATTGGAAGAGCTTCACTTGGTTTTCCTTTTATCGCAAAAACCAAGCAATCATTTTTGTACTGATTCAGGTGAAAGTGCAGTCATCTCAAAACTTGAATGTGGCAGATTCTTTGTCCAAGGATTCAGTAGCTACTATTTCAGATGAAGTGAAACAAGTGACTGATGGTAGTGATACCCAAGATGATGAGAACATGAGTAGTCCAGGTGTTGAGTCAAAACATGAAGATGCTGTTGCCAAAAAGCAGTTATTTGTTTCTCAACAATCTAAAGGAACAGCAGAGCAAAAGGTTGCTTCTTTTAGTGAAGATGTAAGAGAGATAAATACAGAAGCAGAAGATGGTTGGCAACCTGTTCAAAGACCAAGGTCCATCGGAGGTTCAAGCCAGCAAATCAAGCATCAACGCACAAGCACCTGGAAAACCTACAACTATCAGATGAATGATGTTCCTAGTGAAACTGTTCAATCCAAGCCACAGTTTTCTTATTTAAATAATGGGTATTATTTGCTTAAGAAAAAGATAGTTATTCCTGGAAGCTTTAATGACAATCTTAACATGCAAGTTCAGTCACCAGACACCAGATCTGGTCAGAAGGCGTATAAGGCTGTAACTTATCGGGTGAAGTCAGTGCCTTCATCCACCAATCCTGAGATCAGTCATAACTCTTGGAGTGCTGTCGAAAGAACGACTTCCCCATTAGATGCTCATGCACCCTATTATCGCCATGATAGCCAGGTATTAGAGAATCAGAAGAACCTAATAGGTGGTGTCTCTGAGCCTCGCAACAATTTGGTTCATAGTTTTAGTAATTCTCCATCATATAAAGATGTAGCACTGGCACCTCCAGGAACAATTGCCAAGATACATAGCCGAAAGTTTCAGGAGAATATGCCATTGGAACAAGAGTTGTCTATTGGTGGCAATGCATCTGAAATAAAGGAATCATTTTTGGCCGAGGAACATACAGAAAATGCTGCAGAGCTATCTGAGATATCTAACATAACCCAAGATAAGGACACTGTCCAGGATGCGTTTTTAGACTCAGATAAAAAAGTTGAAGTTGATCATGAAGAAGAAAGAAAGGAAGATTGTGAAACAGAACAATTACTAGAACCATCATCTTCTGATTTGGAAGTGGCATCTTGTAGTAGCATGCTCACCAAGAATATCATTGACAATTGTGTATCTAGCAATGAGGTTCAAGGAGTTGAGCAAAATGAGAATCATGATCAGAATTTGTCAACAAATACATCTGATAGGAAAAAATCTGAGTGTCCCATCACTGCAGAAAGCAAAGAAGATAATCATGACGAAGCCTCATGTACCAATGTTGGTATCAGTTCTTACTCTAGTCTCCATCAATTCAATTTCAAGAAGGTTCTCATCCCTGAGAAAACAGGTGGTGATTATCCCACGATGGAACTACCACCTTCTAATTATGATGGGAGAGAGGTATCTAGCAAGAAGCTGTCTGCATCTGCTGCACCGTTTAGCCCTTTCCCTGCTACAGTACTTGGTCCTGTTCCTGTAACTGTTGGTCTTCCTCCTAATGGTACAATTTCTGCAGTTACACCATGGCCATTGAGTGCCCGTCTGCATGCTTCACCCACGGCTGTAATGCCAATGGTGCCTCCTATTTGTACCTCACCGCATCATCCTTATCCTTCTTCACCTAGGCCTTCGCACATTCTACGTCCCTTGCCATTTATATATCCACCATATACCCAACCTCAAGTCATTCCAAATACCACTTTTGCTATGAACGGTAACATATTTCATGGAAACCATTATCCATGGCAGTGCAACATTGGTGCAAACGTTCCTGACTTTGCGCCAGGATCAGTATGGTCTGGTTCTCATCCTGTGGACTTCTCATCTTTGCCACCCATCATTAGTCCAACTTCTGAATCCGTGTTGGAACCAATTATAACATCTCATTTAAGAACTGATGTGAGTCTAGACCTTCCATCGGATAACAATACTGAAGAAGGGACCAAAACAGAAGAGAATAATGAGATATCCCAGATTATAGACATTTGTAAACCGCTGGATGGTAACTGGTTAGAGAAACGGGAATCTGAAGAATCTCACAGAAATAATACAAAAATTACCGACTTGGAATCTGAGACGGTTTTCAGACAAGATGCACAGCATAGTGGTGGAAGGCATGTCTTCAGGAGTAGCAAAAAGTATGAGGGTGAGGGAAGCTTTAGCATATACATCAAGGGTAGAAATCGCCGTAAACAGACACTAAAGCTGCCTATAAGTTTGCTCAATAGGCCATATGGATCACAGTCATTTAAAGTTATATATAGCAGAGTAGTAAGAGGAAGTGATGTTATAAGTGCAACAGATATATCTTCCAGTGAAAATGTTACTTCCGACTAGTCACGAGCAAAGAACACTACAAACTTCAAAATGGGCAGGAAAGAATTTTTTTTATTGTTCAAGCCACATCCAGGAGGACGTGACTGAAAAATTAGCAATGTTGATAATTTAGTTATTGCTATTTTTCAGGCAACTGATATTTTTTATTAAGAAGCCAAGATTGAACGTTCAGGAAGGTAAGCGACAAATCTCCTCATGGTCCAAGCCAGGTATTTCTTTGTTAATTAGCTTGACAATGTTACATAACTTGCAGATTTATTGCTCATCAATGCACCTCCATATACTTTATTGTCAATAACATCTCTTTTGCTTTAATTTTGTGTTGGTTTCTCAAGCATACAATTAATTTATCCTGTTTAACATAAGTTATTAGGAAGAAACTTTGTTTGTGAACTGATCATGATTCACCTTTGAAATCCCCAAATTTTTTAACCTCGAGTATCTTCAGTATTGATATCTCACACAATCAAAAAGCTCATAGTATACCATCATGCATGTAATTTATAAGCCTGACTCGATATTTTAGTTCCGGTCTAGCCATTCCAATTTCCAAGCAACCGGTCAAGAGAGACAGACTGAGCGGATATTTTCAGGCTTCCGAAGATGTTTTGATATGCATGAAACTAGTATCAACATCTTTTTGAGGCGCAGATTTTTGCTTCTATTGTAGCTTTCTCTAATTTGCAATCTTGATAATCAGATTGCTGGAGTTAAGTTGTTTTTTCTAATTACCTCTCATCTGTTGCAAATTCCAGGGTATGGCTTACCATCAAATCCAACCTAATTCCTTTTAGTTAAGTCTTCCACTTGCTATGTTTACTGCTGTTGATCTAATCATCTATCACACGTCTTGAGTCTCTGGGCTCATTGGATTTCCAGTCTACCAGGGATTATCAGTTCATTTGTTGAAGCAGTACAACATTTAATAATGATGTTAAATCCGATTAGAAAGCTGGGTTGTGCATCCTACCTCTTATGATTTTGTTTTTATGACATTATCTACAACCATTTTCTTGCATTCTCAAATTAGAGCAGATTTATCCGAAAATTAGACTTGTAATATAGCTGCCACACTACCTTTTTGGCATTCCAGTACAGACTAGGTAGATTGCTTGAATTGTAATGTATGCCTCTGTTATTCAGTAGTGACGCTCAAGCAAGATTTATGTGTGGTCGAGTTTTCAACTTGCACAACATATATAATTTTTTTTTGTATGTTGTTTGTCATAGCTTTCTAGATGTATGTATATCATTTGCCATCTTTTCAACTCAACATTAAATGCTTTCTGAGTAGAGTGTGGGGTTAATTTGTGGTGTTTGAATGAAATTGGGTGATTGATCATTCACAAAAATATTTTTGCATGATCATTCCTAGTATTTTCATTTCTTCTTCCGTACAGGCTGATGAAGACCATTTCGTCTGCAGGTTCACAACATAGATTGTTGAGAAGGCTATGAAGTTCCAAGTCTAGAGAGGATGGAAATAGCGTAGAACTTTTGACCAAATCATTAGAATTAGGTTGAAACTATTAACCCATTTTTTCTTCTCCATTGAAGAGACATGTACGAGCATTTTTCTCCTCTCTTTTTTCCCCTTTTCCTTTTGAGGATTCTGAAATTTATAGCCGACAACATTGTAAGTCATGGGATTTTGTGAACCTCGACTTTCCTACCCATCAAAATAACTTTTGCAATTTCTGCTAATATATTCTTTTCGGGTATGCGTTTCATGCTTGCAAAATTAACGTCATTCAGTCGTTGATAGGGTTGGGAAAATTCTCTTGTTTTTTTATCTGATGTGATGGTCAAAGTGAAAATTTTAAGCTTAATTAGCTGCTTCTAAAACCTGATATTCCTGATCATCGACTTGATTATGAGTTGGAAACGTTGAACATCGGAGATCAGTATATTCTAATTTGTTTAAATCAATGCATTTAGGATGCTGTTATTCTTTTCTTTAATAATCCCTCGATTGAATCTGAAATGATCAAAGAGGTAAATCAATGATTCCATCTCTAAAAGCATTTGTCATGGGCAAACCGATGTATTAATTTCGTTTGACTCAAATTATTGATCAAAATACGCAGATATTTTTATTTTTCATTGCTACTGTCATTTTTGTTCTCATTAGGTTTCTAATTCTTCTTAAGCTTTGTACGGACAAGATTTTATCTATAAAGATTAAGATAACTAATTGGAAAAAATAATAATAATAATAACAACAACAAATAATCAACATGGTAACAATGAATCTGGAAGTTTGACATGTCTTCAAGTTAGTACGTGGGAAGATACTAATGGTTTCAGCACCTCTTCAGTTCTTGTAGAATTCCTTCAGCAAAGAGAGATCGCCATCATCGGACGACACAGTCGACGCGAAATTTATAATGTTCATCTCTCGTGGCTCAGATATCCACTCTTTGTATGATCACAACCCATAGCATAAGAAACCCTCGAGGATCAGATCCAACATGAGGTGATCCGATGAACGAGAACTGTTGATATGATGAGATTTCCATGAAGTAAGTGGTGCAGCATTAGGCATACGAGATATCTATCAACCAGTAGTAGTACTTGATGGCTCATCACCGTCATCATCTTCTTCTCGGCCGCATCACCCACTTCTGCCGCCACCCGATACGCGTACAGGTTCGAGGGAAATGGGTAACCTAAAGAAGTGCTCCTCTCCCCTCTCATCGATCTTCCTCACCCATCTGCTTTTGCTGCGCGGCCTCCTCCGCCCTGATCCCTTCGCGCTCTTCCGCCGTTCCACGCCGCCTGCCGTCGTCCCCGTCCTTCCCACCTCCTCAATCTTCCCTATCATCGTCACCTCCATCCCATCTTCGCCTATCGGCCCCTCCTCCCTCCCCGCAGACAGTTAGCGATCGCCACCGAACTCCTCGGATTGAAGCGGAGCAGCTCGAGCAGGCCTGCGTACGGGTCGGACTTGCAGCCCACCAGAGAGCAGCCGATGTGCTCGTGATACGGGTCGCCCACCTTGAACTCCACCGCGTCGTCCACGCCGGACTCCTCGACGACATCCTTCGTGGGAGCGAGCGACACCTCCTCCGGGATGATGCAGACGAGTCTGCCTCCGGTTTGTCGAGCTGCAGCGGCGAGGGCTCCCGTGGATTGGGACGCCTCCGGTGAGCTTTGTATGGTTGGTCACGGGATCTTCTACAAGCCCTTAGGTGATCGACTTCATCTTTCTGCTGTTTTGAAGCTCAACTACCCCAAGACTTCCAACATCTCTACCAGTCTGGTGAGCGGGACTGTCGAGAGCTTGGGGCCCCACCACATCGATCCCATCTCGCTTGTAGCCTATGCTCAAAAGGAGTATGTTTTCACGATGATCCCCCAAGCCAACCACTCATGCTCCTCTCTTCCATTCCAGGAGGAATCACTAAGTTTCGGGCCTACTTCTGTTTGTAGTCATCTCCTCCGGTATATGACTGGTAGAACATTTCAGCTAGACTACGGCAGTGGCTGCACCGGTAGCAACTGTGGAACTCTAAGTAGTAGCTTTGGGTTCTCCGCTAGATTCTTGTCCTTCGATATGATACAGTGCTCGGAGAACGGCCGGTTGCATCTCTACATCGAATTCTCCAATTCCAGTTATCTTTCATATGATGTCCCGATGGTGCCTAAGAAGTCCATGATGGGTGAAGGCTATTGGGACCATGTTAAGAATCGTCTCTGTCTCATAGCCTGTCACATTCTTGAAGGGAGTTCACAGGCGAGTCCCTCTGTTGGTGATTGCTCGATCGGACTGAGCTTATGGTTCCCAACTGTCCTGACGCTGAGAAGAAAGGACGTGGTCGGTCATATGTGGAGTAACAAGAAGAAGAGAGACCCTGGCTACTTCAGCATGGTCTCGTTCCACCGGTCGGGTGGGCGAATGGTCACGATTCCTGGGCTGAGATATAACTACACCCTAATAGATTCTGTCAGCGGGCCTTGCAAGGTGAGAAGTGGCAGCACACAGTCGAGCGAGGAAAGGTATCCAGATGGAAGATGTTCCCGCGACATGCGGTTCAGTATCGCGGTGGAGGATGCCGGCGGCCGAAGTGGATGGGGGGAAGCTAATGTCTTTTCTATGGGCGACGAGTTTTGTGATGATTATGACTTCGTTACGACGTCGGAGACGGCAAGCTTCGTGCCTGCAGCTGACTGGGTCGCGAAGAATCAAAGTGTTTGGAACGTAAGCTATGCCATAAGCTATTATATGTACTCTGCTTCCGCTGAGGGGGGCGAACAGTTTGGCATCGCTGCTGAGGGGATGGATATACGATGCTGGAAGTGGAACACTCTGCATGAAGGGATGTGGATCTCCGAGTTTGCCCACCAAAAACCAAACAGCAATTGACTGTGAGATCTTAATCAATATCCAGTTTCCCCCTCTCCACTCGAAGATGGGAGATCGTATCAGTGGCACCATCAACACCACAAGGAGTAAGCAGGACCCTCTGCACTTTGACCCTATAAAGTTGTATTCTCAGCAAATTTACGCAGCAGAAGTAACTGAAGCGATTTGGAGGATGGATGTCGAAATCGTCATGGTCATGATCTCTCTCACGTTGTCGTGCATTTGCATTGGGTTGCAGACCTTCCACGCCAAGAAGCACCGTGACGCCCTGCCTTCCATGTCGATCACCATGCTCGGTGTTCTTATCCTTGGCTACGTGATTCCTCTGGTGCTGAACTTTGAAGCCTTGTTCGCGAACCGCAGTCGGTCTGGCTTTCTAAGTCTGCGGAGCGGTGGGTGGCTCGACGTTCATGAGGTCATCGTGAGGATCTTATCCGGCTTAGCACTGTTCCTCTCCTTCCACCTGCTTCAAATGGCGTGGTCCGCGAGGTCATCGGACGAGAACAAGGGGCACCGCGTCGCGGAGTGGACGACGCTCAAGCTGTGCTTGCCTCTCTACTTCGCCGGGGCGCTGCTCACTTGGCTCATCAGCTCAAGGCACCACCTGCAGAGGTCGGAATTCAGCAGGCAGCGATACGGTTCTCGCTGGGAGGATTTGGTCCCTTATGCTGGCTTAGTGCTCGACGGATTTCTGCTCCCTCAGATCGTTCTTAACGTCTGTCGGAACTCCAAAGATAAGATCCTGACGCCTTTCTTCTACGTCGGAATCACGATCACCCGAGCTTTGCCTCATCTGTACGACGCTTATCGCTCTCGCAGTTATAACCGTCGCATTGATTCATCGTACATCTACGCAAGTCCAGACGGAGATTTTTACTCGCTGGTGTGGGATGTCATCGTTCCTTGTGAAGGTTTGCTTTTTGCAGCGGCGATATACCTTCAGCAGCGGGTTGGTGGTTATTGTCTTCTTCCCCAAAGATTCAGAAAGCGTGTGGAGTACGAGGCAGTTTCAGTGGTTGCTCTTTAGCCCTTCTTGTGGAAGACCAGATTGCAGCAAGTCCATGAAATGTAGTAGTATAGTGCAGTAGTAAGTCAAGTCTTGTGTTGTTCCTGTGGTAGCTTTCTTCATGCGTCGACTTGCCCACGCCATGATCAAGTGTGATGAAGACTGTTCTTCTTCCACAGAAATATAAATAAGGGTTTCGTAGACTAAGAAGATTTCAGATTCATCGTTTTATTGAGGGTGTAGAATGTGGAGGATTACCTCCGAGAAACAAAAGACAACAAGGCAAGTGTCTTTACGTACAGTTCATGCAGACGAGAATGTTGACACCTCGGTCCTGTATTTTTGGAAAATAGGAACCAAGTTACTTAGAGAACAAGAAATCCAACCATAAAAATACTTTTATGAGTGAGGATAAGCAATAAGTATGAGAATAATTCTATGCGAAGGGGGAAAAAAAACTCAATTTAGTTGTTCTATAAATATCTTATCTTATGTATTTTAAGGTCTAATGTAAAAAGGACTAATATATGACAATAAAAAGGAGAATAATCCTGAATTTTGTTTTTGGGTAGAAAGCTAGAAAGGGAAGTCAGTAGACTCATCCTTTCCATTAGTCTCAGCGATCTGTTCCATTAGTCTCAGCGATCTGTTCCAACACTTCCCCTCGTCTCCTTGTTTCCATGATGGTTAGTTGGATTCTTCTTCTTCTTCTTCTTCTTCTTCTTCTTCTTCTTCTTCTTCTTCTTCTTCATCGTCTTCTTGTTCTTCTTCGTATTCTTCTTCGTCTTCTTGTTCTTCCTCCTCCTCCTTCTTCTTCTTCTTCTTCTTCTTCTTCTTCTTCTTCTTCTTCTTCTTCTTCTCCTTCTTCTTCTTCTTCTTCTCCTTCTTCTCCTTCTTCTTCTTCTTCTTCTTCTTCTTCTTCTTCTTCTTCTTCTTCTTCTTCATTTTGCTCTCATGACGGCACCGTGTTGACGCATCCCGAACCACGATGAATCGCCTCCGACTCCGCAGCCAACGTCGCCCAAAGATGCCCCGTCTGAGTCAGCCTCCGCTTTTGAGGATTCTGAAATTTATAGCCGACAACATTGTAAGTCATGGGATTTTGTGAACCTCGACTTTCCTGCCCATCAAAATAATTTTTGCAATTATCTGTAATATATTCTTTTCGTGTACGCGTTTCATGCTTGCAAAATTAAAATCATTCAGTCGTTGATAGGGTTGGGAAATTTCTCTTGTTTTTTTATATGATGTGATGTTCAAAGTGAAAATTTTAAGCTTAATTAGCTGCTTCTAAAACCTGATATTCCTGATCATGGACTTGATTATGAGTTGGAAACGATGAACATCAGAAATCAGTATATTCTAATTTGTTTAAATCAATGCATTTAGGATGCTGTTATTCTTTTCTTTAATAATCAAATGATGTAAGAGGTAAATTAATGATTCCATCTCTCTGATCAAAATACTTCAGTCAAAATTGATAATAGTATAGATTCCGATATGAAATATCACGAATCAAGTTTAATAGGTTAACTGATTTATTAATTTTATTGACCTATTAATTGATATTTAAGTTAAAAATTAATAAGAATACATTTAGCAGACTTTTTTATTTCTCATTGCTACTGTCATTTTTGTTCTCATTAGGTTTCTAATTCTTCTTAAGCTTTGTACGGACAAGATTCTATCTATAAAGATTAAGATAACCTCAAATACTCTAATTTGAAAAAATAATAACAATAACAAATAATCAACATGGTAACAATGAATCTGGACGTTTGACATGTCTTCAAGGTAGTCGTACTTGGGAAGATACAAATGGTTTCAGCACCTCTTCAGTTCTTGTAGAATTCTATCAGCAAAGAGAGATCGCCATCAGCGGACGACACAGTCGACGCGAAATTTATAATGTTCATCTCTCGTGGTTCAGAATTCTATCCACTCTTTGTATGATCACAACCCATAGCATAAGAAACCCTCGAGGATCAGATCCAACATGAGGTGATCCGATGAACGAGAACTGTTGATATGATGAGATTTCCATGAAGTAAGTGGTGCAGCATTAGGCATACGAGATATCTATCAACCAGTAGTAGTACTTCATGGCTCATCACCGTCATCATCTTCTTCTCGGCCGCATCACCCACTTCTGCCGCCACCCGATACGCGTACAGGTTCGAGGGAAATGGGTAACCTAAAGAAGTGCTCCTCTCCCCTCTCATCGATCTTCCTCACCCATCTGCTTTTGCTGCGCGGCCTCCTCCGCCCTGATCCCTTCGCGCTCTTCCGCCGTTCCACGCCGCCTGCCGTCGTCCCCGTCCTTCCCACCTCCTCAATCTTCCCTATCATCGTCACCTCCATCCCATCTTCGCCTATCGGCCCCTCCTCCCTCCCCGCAGACAGTTAGCGATCGCCACCGAACTCCTCGGATTGAAGCGGAGCAGCTCGAGCAGGCCTGCGTACGGGTCGGACTTGCAGCCCACCAGAGAGCAGCCGATGTGCTCGTGATACGGGTCGCCCACCTTGAACTCCACCGCGTCGTCCACGCCGGACTCCTCGACGACATCCTTCGTGGGAGCGAGCGACACCTCCTCCGGGATGATGCAGACGAGTCTGCCTCCGGTTTGTCGAGCTGCGGCGGCGAGTGCTCCCGTGGATTGGGATGCCTCCGGTGAGACTTGTACTATTAGCTTGGCACCCATGCCGGCCGCCAGGGCCGATACGAACTCGTCGCTCGCAGGTTCCGCTGATGGATGACCATCATTTCTTCTTCTTCTTCTTCTTCTTCCACTGTCCCGGGAAAGCTAGAAAAGGAAGAGAAAACTAGCGCATTTAGCTCGTTCATAGGTTGATTTAAATGCCTTGTATTTCCGACCATATCTAACACCCAAACTTGGAGTATATACTTTACGATCTTAATAATACATCTGATTTCGTGCTCTTACAAAATATATCTTTGTTTAAAGACTGTGAACTATTAAATTACATCAAAACTTGTGAACAATGAAAGATATGTTTATATATATGCTTTGTCCGATGGAAGGTCACATAAACTTACTGTTACAGACAAAAGAGTACTTTTGATTTCCCTACATTCTTGGCGAGTGATCAATGGTTGCAGAAGATGTTTGATCCAAGAAGAAAAAGTTGTATGCAATAAGAAAGATAAAGGTAGATTGGTTTCCAAAGAAACTCACACGGTCGATTTGCTTGAAATTAATGCATAATATTTATATATATTAATCGACAGGAGAAACAGAAGAAAGTGGAAAGATTACCGGTTTGAGAGTGTCTAAGCAACCATCGACAGCGTTTTCTCGAGACCAAACCATTCTTTTCATCTGTTTCTCCTCCACCAATTAATGTGATTCTCCCCAACACCGTTGCGTGTGCGATAGAACCAAAGAGTTAACAGAGCGAGAGAGAGAGAGAGAGAGAGAGAGGGGGGTTGGGGATCGAAGAAGAAGCAGAGGAATTAATAGAAGGTGGGGAAGGTGGTGGCTATCGCTGTAGACTACGTGTTTTGGTCGTCATCGACGCTGGCCTTAGCGAAAGGTGAAGGCTATCATACAAAGCAAACCCGTCCCGATCGGTGATACACTTCAGCCGCGTCCGATTCCTCGGCGACTTGGGTCAAACGCTGCCTATTTCTAAGAAATATGTCCATATTTATCGTTGCAGAAAATTAAAAATAGTTATAAAATCTATCTCTTCAACATCTGCAAGGTGTTATGATTAAAGCTAAGCTAATGATCTATCAAAGTCTAAACTACCCGATAATTATAGTAACCATTTTTAATTCATGTCTTGATATAACATATGTATATGTACTTATGTATATAAAAAAAACTAAATTCTTGGTTTTAACTCACACTTAATTTGATCATCGAAGTAATAATATCTTTATTTAGTTTATGAAGTTGCAGATATACATATATCAATCTAACATTGGGATCCATTTTCACGGTAATAACGAAGACAAAAAAAATAGAGTGAAAAAATTTTGTGACGTGAGGAGGAAACGATCAACTCGAATGATGATATCAGCGTGACTGGTCCAGCAAGTCTGGCTGTCATCCATAATTCCGTGATGTTGATATGTAAGCTTCAGCTAAAAATAGCCATTAGTCCTTCAGTGATTCATCAGAGTATAATGCATGGGGCTGCATGACAGTCAGCCTTGTCTGTCATCATCATCGTAAATGGATTGCACTTGAGAGACGAAGCTTTTATCTTTCCAAGGTTGGCTGATGCTCACACTTCCTCTTGAATTATTTGTGCAAATCCACCTTTTTGTGGACTTGGATGGAGTTTGATTGGCATTTATTATGGTCTGCTCCATGCCAGCCTGCTGCAGTTTGGATGTCTTCTGCTTGTGGTTCCCGCTGCCTCTTCGAGAGAGAGAGAGAGATGCAAGTCTCAAACAACATATACTGATAACTGTGACCTCTTAGCTTTTATTTGATTTCATTATTCTTCGATTGATGTAAGATTAAATATGTCTATTACTGCTCCGATTCGACGTCATATGATAAATCATTATTTATCTTCGTATTAGTATAAACAAATCCTCACGACTGATTACGACAAATGATAACTAATCACACGAGTATTATTATTTAGATGAAAAACATGAATCACGAATGATAGGGAGGAGAAATGAGTACTCCATTGGCAAGGCATATACTCGACGTCACGTAGAGATTAGCCGAGGAGACATTGCCTGGCGTGGAGTAGTCCCAAAGCCAAGCGAAGAGATGTGTATGTATGCTTTGTGATTCCTCCCTCATCGAGCACTGTAATCTTTTGCTGTCGAGCAATGTAATCTTTTGCCATCCACCCATTTGGTGCCATTTCATATGTGAAATCTAAGTTGGATTTATAATGTACATTGTACTGTTGTAGTAGTAGTAGACACGTACACAGAAACAATAATACATGCATTCACAGGCCACAGTGTGTGTGTGTTTTGGGCGTCGACAAAGCGTTTATGAATTACATATATATATATATATATATATATATATATATATATATATATATATATATATATATATATATATATCCAACTTGAGATGACAATTCCGGGTACACCTTTATGAATTACATAATTATGAAAAAGATCAAATGTATGTTTTCATAGGCCAAGCTACCCAAAAAGTTTTGGGATGAGGTTTTAAGGACTGTAGTTGATGTGATCAACTTATTACCATTTACAGCCCTAGATAGTGATATTACAGAGTATGTATGGTTATGGAAAAATGTTTCATACAGACATTTAAGAGTGTTTAGTTGTCGTATAAGAAGATTTGATTGTCATAGAAGAAATATATCGAGAAGGTATTGAAAAGGTTCAGTATAAACAATACAAAGCCAATTGGTTCTCCTCTTGCAAGTCATTTTAAGTTATGCTTGGAACATAGTCCTTCAAGTGATGAGGAGAAAGAGAAAATACAAAAGGTTCCTTATGCTTCAGCAGTTGGAAGTTTAATGTATCCGATGGTATGTACGAAGCCGAACATCGCATATGTAGTGAGTGTTACTAGTATATTTCTTGTAAATCCAAGCAAAGAGCACTGGGTAGCAATGATGTTTGTTTAAGCTTTGCAGGATCAGAATAATGGTGACAAAGACAAGAAACAGGTTGGTGAAAATGACAAAAAACAAATCACGACGAAGACAAAAAGTGAGATAAGAGTTGAAGGCCTTGGGAAGCCTCTTAAAATTCTTAAAAACCCAAAAAAGAAACCAGATTCTGATGAAGAAAAGACTTTAACCATTGACAGGAAATCATCTGATGAGATGCATGAAAAACAGAATACAAAGTTGCCTATCAAGGAACCTAAGGTAGAAAGCAAAGAAACTGAGAATTCTTGCAAGCTCAAAGATTTGTTGACTGAACCTGTATATACAAGGTTGCTAGAATCTAATACTGGACTTCATTTGAAGGTATGCACAAGTCACATGAATATATGCAGGTTATGCCTTATTTCAGGTGTATGTTCTGATTTTTCTACTGCTATCTCAGGTGTTGATTGTCAGTTGCAAATTCATGTCTTACTATTACAGAATTAGTAACTTTGTTTGTTTATTCTAAAGTTTCAGTTCTGTTGTACATATGTACACTTATCTGGGCTATGTATCATTAGTTAATTCCTGTCTATATCACAATTACTACTAAATAACATGTAAATTTATTGTCTGTGTGTGTATCATCTTAACTTACATAGAAACATATATTAAGATTACAATTAATTTGAAGATGAGAAGCTGATCTATTCTCATGATCAGTCTCCACAGGAATTAACTGAGATGGCAATGAGATATTATGATGAAGTTGCTCTCCCAAAGTTGGTATGCCTGAGTACAATTTTTTCATATTTAATTCATTATTTTCTGTTTTAGTATGGAATGATGGTTAATGAGTATTATTTGTACCTTGGCATGTATTCAGGTCTCAGATTTTGGGTCATTGGAGCTATCACCTGTTGATGGTCGTACTCTAACTGATTTCATGCATACAAGAGGTCTAAGAATACGCTCTCTTGGGCAAGTTGTGAGTCACCTTTAGCTTGAAGAGGCTGAATATATCTTTACTTTCACAAAGTATTTTTCCTAATTATATTAAATGCAATATTATGTACAATATCTGTCAGGTCAAGCTTTCAGAGAAGCTGTCTCATGTTCAGTCACTCTGTATTCATGAGATGATAGTAAGGGCTTTTAAGCATGTTGTACGAGCTGTGATTGCTTCTGTTTCTGATACTGGAGATTTATCTATATTGATGGCTGCAACACTTAACATGCTCCTTGGGCTTCCTGATTCTGATGTTTCACATTCTGCTATACGTGTGCACTTTCTAGTCTGGAGATGGCTTGAAGTATTTCTAAGAAAGCGATATAACTGGGAACTTACAATCTCAAACTATAATGATATAAGAAAATATGCTATTTTAAGAGGGCTATGTCACAAGGTAATGATCATTTTTCATTTCTGTAAATGATATTTAATTTTCCTTTCATCTTACATGTTCAATTTTCTTAGGTGGGAATTGAATTGGCACCCAGAGACTTTGATATGGATTCAAATTTCCCCTTTGACAAATCAGATATCATCAGCCTTGTACCTGTGCACAAGGTAAAGCTGCTAAGATGGTCTTATTTGAAATATGGTATCTACCATAATGTATCTTACATTCTTAGTGCTTTTGAATCTTTTGCAGCAAGTTGCATGCTCATCTGCAGATGCACGACAACTTCTAGAGTCTTCGAAAATGGCACTTGATAAGGGTAAAACTTGAAGACGCAGTCAACTATGGAACAAAGGTAATTCGTCATAAGATACTGTACAGGTTAACTTCTTTGTAAAGACCTTTTTTCTCTTTCATTTGCTTTTGGTATGAAGGTGTAGTTGGATGCAGGCTCTGGCAAAATTAATTGCAGTCTGTGGTCCTTATAATCGGATGACTGCTGGAGCCTACAGTCTTTTAGCTGTTGTTCTCTACCATACTGGTGACCTTAATTAGGTAGCTTTCAGATATTTGTGTCACTGAAGGCCATGGTTCTTATGATATGGACTTATGGAGTATCTTACGATCTGTTATGTGCCATGGTTCTCTCTTTTCTGATATCTTAAAAGGAACCTTGTTAAATGGTCTATTTGAGTAAAATTGAGCAGATCAATTATGTTTTTACCAATCCAATGTCAAAAATACACCATTATGGACAATTTAAATTTGCCAAGTCCAACGATCTGAAATTTGGAGAATTGTAATGTAAAGTTTGTGTCATGGGTGATTATGTTCCGAGTGATTGAAACCGTTTTTTGTAATTCATATTTCATAATATTGACATGTAATTCTGTTGGAAATTTAGTTGGTAGCTAATTTATGCCTTGAATAAGTGCATGCAGGACCATTAGTGGGTCATGAGGTTGAAACAGATCAAAGAGCGATAAACCACAGTTCAATATTTTAATACAGCATTTGTGTTCCTGACTTGTGTCCTCTTTTAGTAGATCAATGTCTAATTCTAATTGGATTTATCTGTTTTTTAATGGCTTTTGCAAAGATCTGAATCGAGTTAAACCATGAAACAGTATTCTACCACTATGGTTTCTTACGCTAAGATGAATATTATAATATGCTATATGGTGTTTTTTACTATTAAAAATTTTATATATCACTTCAATTATTAGGGATGACTTTTAGGAACTTTCTGTTATAAATTTTGAACCTGTGCTCCTGTCTTTGGCTGGGATTATACTAAATTATTGCAACTTTTAGGCCACAACTTATCAGCAGAAGGCATTGGACATAAATGAGAGGGAGCTTGGATTGGATCATCCAGATACAATGAAGAGCTACGGCGACCTAGCTGTTTTTTACTACAGGCTTCAACATACTGAATTGGCTCTAAAGTAACTTCAATTCTTATTTGTTGTAGTATCAAATCTTAGATAGTGTTCTTTTGATTGGGAATTCTAATATCTTGAATTATTAGATATTCCATCTTTTGTTTTTATAATGACTTGAACATTGGTACTGTCTTATAAGATATTATTGCAGTATAATATATTAGGATTCGAGGAGATATAAACTTAGAATTAGTGCCTCTTCTAGATAGAAAAAAAGAAGAAGACTTCTGGCAGGTAACGGTCAAAAATTTTTAACTAGGTTATTTGCATGAAATGATCTTGATGAATTAATACATAAAAGTAGAAATTTTAGTCTTGAATTCTAGATTACCAAACTAAAAAGATGGTTTCACTTAAAACAACATTCTTAGCATAATACTTGTAAAGTTAAGGAGAAGCCTTTCTTCTACTATAAGCATTGAAAAGAAGTTTGTAAGTTATTCAGCATGAATGCAATGATTGAGATATTTGTACAATTTGTTCATTGTATATCATGCTTCCCAGCACATGTAAAAAATGTCTACATGTCAGAAGCTATTTAATAATGTAAATCTTCTAACTATGACAAAGAAAGCTTTATGATATTAATTAGTGAAGGATAGAGCTTTAAACATACAGAGTTTGTCGTAGGAGTACCATGGTAACAAAGTATTTAGAAAAAATTGCATCTATATCTTTTCTTATGTTATTCTTTAAAAGCTTAAAGAGTGACAAATGGTTTATCAAACTTATCAGCATTGTAAAAATTCAGGTTCCTCCGGTCCACTGTGACCATCTTATGAGAGAGAAAGAACACATCGGAATTTTGGTTGGAGAAAGAAGATAGCTCCATTAATATCACATGATTAGTTATAACATGGATTTATTAGCCAAATGGTGAAGAGGAAACTTAAAAATTTTAACACTTAGTCTTGTGGAAGGAGATTGAATAGGTTCTTGTCATAGGCTTGTCAAGAGACCAGACAAATTTCATAAAGTTTCTCCCATTTTTCTCAGTCTAGTCGGGGAATAAATTTTTATGGCCGTTGACAAAGGCCATTGTTCTATTTTAGTCTCATGTGTGACATGTCTTGAGTGTTTTCTCTGTTTGGTCATTGCTCATTTTTAGCTTGTGTTTTGAAGCACCGAGGTTTATATTCTTGATGTGTTATCATGAGGGTTGGTTGATATGACCGGTTAAACAGAGAATTTTTTTTTTACATGCCAATGCAAAACTTAATATTAAAGCTTCCATGACACATATCTGTCTTATGGTTTTGGTTATGTCTACTCTATTATTATGCATATTAGCTAAAATATGCAAAGATGGCATTTTCTTCGTTTTTTTGCCACAAAGAATGCAGCTTAATTTGAGAACAATGGCTTTCTAGATTTAACTTTAATATTTACTTCGTACCTGAAAATTAATGTGTGCATAAAAAGTTGAAGAACAGAAACTAACAAAAATTAAGCTTCTTACTTTCCAGGTTAGTATTGTTATGTTTTGGTGTTTGTATTGGAAATAATAAGCCAGGACCATGCTTCCATTATATGTTATTTACCATCACCCTTAATTTTTCTCCTGTTACTTGTTAATCAGGTATGTGAAACGTGCGTTGTATCTTGTGCATCTTACTTGTGGACCATCTCATCCAAACACAGCTGCTACATATATTAATGTGGCTATGATGGAGGAAGGCCTGGGAAATATACATGTGGCACTTAGATATCTTCATAAAGCTTTGAAATGCAATCAGAAGTTGCTTGGTCCTGACCACATTCAGGTTTGTTTTTGTTCTCAAATTCTGTTTCTTCTTGTGTCTTTTTATTTCTGAAGTAGTCATAACATTCTTTTAAGATAAGCAGCTGATGCTTATTGTAGTTCGGTGTTAGAAATCATAAATTATTACAATAATTGGTTAATGAAGTCCCACAGAAACATTATTAATTACTTTGAGATGATAAGGCATGTATTACAGAGTGACTTCTAGCTAGTTCACCCCTAATCTGCTCACCTAGTGACCTGGATAATTAGGTGATCTAGAACCCCTTATCTATTGACCTTCTGCTGTGTGGGAGAGGGCTTTGCCAAAGCAGTATAAGTTAGCAGGTTCGACTTTCAGCAATCCATATAAATTAGGAGCATCATTGGCCTGTTATCAAGGGGTTCAGTTATATGCTTCATTAGACAATCTCTGGAACCCATTAGCCAAAGTTTGCCACACACATTATTATTCTGCCCTAACAAGAGTATACCATTCTCGGTCATGCAACCAAGATTTGTTATACATAAGAAAATGGGACAGCAATTCATTCCTTTTTAATTTGTTAGTTTGGGTTTGAACAAGTACATCAAGCAAAATCAGATGAGCTTAAAATCTATCATGTGGTAGAGTACAAAAGGTTTTGGGATCTATAAGAAAAGGATTGCTTTCATATCAAGGTCATCTGGGATGACCTAGTCAGCTTAATACCTAAGCGAACTCCTTCACTCTATTTTCTCTCTAACCTCCTCTTTCTACTCAACATGAGAAAACAATCATTTCCAAGTTCAAAATGGGCATTCCCTTTTGGATACTCTATTATATTTTGAAACACAGGTTACTTGACAAATAAAAAGTTCAATATCTCTAGATGCATTCCATATCCATACTCTAGTGGGACATCTAGTTTGGCTCCTTTGTGACCTCTGAAATGTACGAGCCATACCTTTCTACTTGTGGGGGTTAAGGCTGCGTACATTGTCCCTCCCGGATACTGAATTAATGTGCAAGTGTTAAGAGTGTTAGGCTGCCACTTTGTATACACCTCCAATATTTATTAGAGCTGACTATCTTCTAGATATGTCCAAGGGTACTTCTCGAACACTTTGTAAGTCACTAGTTTATATTTTATTATCGATTGGGAAGAGCTCATTATTTTATCATCTTTAATAGTTCAAGTAGATGGGGATCCACAAAGCATAGTCTATGGAATATAGATTTGATTTTGACTGTTACCTTTTACATTATTCTCTTTTCCTTACAAGTATATCAATATAAGATTTTGTTCTAAAAGGTGTTTTACAATGTACTGCACTAAGATGCTTGTCAACACTTTTTTTCTTCCCATCTTTTGATTCAGAACTATATATTTTCTTAAAGCAAAAATATGAGATTTCATTGTATACATGATTTTGCTGCCACATACACTCTGTCTCACTCTTTCAAAATTTTACTTGTTCCCATATCTTCGTCTTGTTATTTTCATTTCATTGCAAAACCAACACCAATTGTTTCCAACTATGTAAGGGAAAAAATTGCATCTCTGTTTTCTTGTGTTCTTGTATGGAGATGGTACACACACAGACATGATGTAGATGGACATACATAGGAACACAAAAATAATGGACACTAGCTGCATGTGTACGTGGAATGAAGTGGTTTTTTTGTCTCAAAACAGTCTCTTTTTCAGAAAAAGAGCTTCTGATACTAACTTGCCTTTTCAAATTAGTCCTCTGATTGGCTCTCTTATGATAACATGAAAGTTAATTTTTGGCAGATAAAAAACCTATCAACTTTATAGTATAATGATAATATCTTTTCCAGGTTTGCCTGTGATAAACCAGATTTATAATTTCATTGAATGATCTCACACTAACTGTCTTTTAACTTTCAATGTCTGATGTAAGTAGTTCCATTATTATTTTTTTGCATTGGATGGTAGACCTTATTTTATTTTTATATGAAGAGTATTAGGTATATATATAATATATGTATCTAATTTTCTACATTACATTAGACCGCAGCAAGTTACCATGCGATAGCTATTGCACTATCCTTGATGGAAGCATATCCTTTGAGTGTTCAACATGAGCAAACAACATTACAAATACTTAGAGCAAAGCTTGGTCCAGATGACTTGCGTACTCAGGTGATTTATGCATATCTTTATATGGAGAGACATCAATAAAACTTTTTTTTTCTTAATTCTGCATCGATTTAGTTTCTTGACTCACAGAGTTGCCATTTGATTTCGCAGGATGCTGCTGCCTGGCTTGAGTACTTTGAGTCAAAGGCTATTGAGCAGCAAGAAGCTGCTCGAAATGGTACGCGGAAGCCTGATGCATCTATTGCCAGCAAAGGCCACCTGAGGTACAGCAATAATTGCAGTGATTAGGTTTAACATGCTTTAGGTCACAAATACTGTGAGCATGCTCACTCTGCACTTATTGCTGATATACGTGATCTATATAACGTCATCCTCGTGCACTAAAATTAATATTTTCATTGACTAGATGTGCCAACTGAATTTTCTACTTCCACTAAAATGATGAATATCCTATGCCTGATCTCCTTGATTTCATTGATTCCAACCAAGATGGTAGAGGAAGAGATGCTGAATCCCTGAAGAGGAAGAATCTGGGTTTAATGGTATGTTGATAAGCCTTTATCTTGTTTAAATACTTCTGAGAATCTAATTGTGTATTTATGTTTGGTCATGTTGGCTTACATGTTTAATATATCCGCTTGCTACCTGAATGATTTTTTAAGTGGTAGATCGAATAAATGTCAAAGACAACATTTATAGAGCCAATAATTTCATGCTAACTTTGGTGGTGAATTAGGTCTTAGGTAGTATATAGTTTAACAGAATAACCTAATTTATAGCAAATATCAAGTTAGTCACTTGAAATAATTCAACTTGTACTTAATTTTTGCATCTAAATTAGTGGTAAACTGAATAAATTTTGAACTTAACACTCATAGAGCCAATTGTTTCATGTAAATATTGGCAATAAATCAGGTCTAACATAATATAGTGAGCAAACTATGCTAATTTATAACAAGCAACTAACAAGTTACTCACTTAAAATTTTTCAAATTGTACTTAGTTTTTACAGCTCTTGCTGCCTGCTACCAATCACTTGATTATAGGCATGCATTTATTTTACCTTGTCTGCCCTGCTTCTGGTTCAAGAAGATACTGCCTTATTGCTATATAACCTGTCCAAGTATTTGAAAGAGAGTCCAACTGAACCTAGAAAACAGAAGTAGATCCTCACTCTTAATTGTTGTGCATGTGGATAATCAAAATACTCAAGCTTTATGTATCAGTACTAGAAAAATATTTTTTGAGAAACATGTCCTACATCCAGCTAGTCTTCAAAATCATGATGTTAAATGAGAATTCGCTGCAAAGGCCATACTGTTTTTGCATAACAGTGTCCTTTAGGTATTTTTTATTGGTTATGAACAATATTTTCATAGTTTCAGAATTCTTTTAGTGTTTGATACTTAATTGCAACACAAACCAACTTATATTAACTAGATGCTTGTGCACTCTTTAATTAAAATCAAAATGTATTCCAGATTATTTATAGTATTTAAAAATATATATTTTTGTGTTACTGGGCAGTTTTTCTCTCTGTACTAAGATGCTAATGTAGTTGCTGAAAGAAATTGATGATGAATCAGACACTTAACCTATAAATGGAGCCAATAAAAAGTATTGAACACCAACCCATTAACTTCTATGAATGGAGGGCGGTGTTCTAATACCAATAATAAACAACACCCAACACTTTCGACGAATACTACGATGCCAGTATTCTCAAGCTCATGAACAAATAGGCACCTGGAAGAACAGAGGGGCTCCACGAATTCACAAGAGCAGCGTTCGTTCCGCCGATAGAAAAGAGGCTTTGCTCTTCCTTTTTGGCCCGTCTACTGAGACAAAGAAGCGAAGGTCGCCATTGGAGATAAGAGAGACAGAGGAGGAGGCGATTAGAAACGGAAGCAATGGGAGGATAGCGAGAGGAGGAGAGAGGAGCAGCGAGTGGGCTATGATAAGGGACGAAGGGCTGAGATCTAACCATCACAAAGGCCGTTGGCAGCTTATGACCGCGTCCCCTGCCCCGAAACCAGTCATCGCTTTTTCAGTCTCGTATTCACGTATTCTCCCCACTCGTGTCTCTCATGCCTGACTATATCACCGCAGGCGTCATTGTCACCGCAGTGACGGGTCCCACGTTCTCGAGGCAGGCGGGTACGCGATCGGAAAACTCCTGCTCTGATCTGTATCGCCCCATGTCTACGTAGAAATACGTATTTCGAAAATTTCCCCGGACCCCATCGTGGCCCTTGGATCGATGATGGAGGGTGAGGATGCGCCCACCCAATACGGGTCGGACGACGGGGAACGGAGCAGTAGCTCCGGACCTGTTTGGTCCATTAATGGTTTTGGGTTGTGGGAGGAGCACCCTTTTTGGGCTGCTCCCGATGCTTGGGGGCTTAAGAGCTACAAGTCGGATCCGGGTCTGCTAAGACACCACACTATTGTTGGCCTGCGGCAGCTTGTTGTCACGAACGGTCGTCGCGCACCCGCAACAACTCCGTTCAACGAACCGTTCGTCGCTCACACCCGCATGTACAGCTGCTCGACAGCATGTTTCCTCATGGTTTTGAGTCATTTTGCTTGTAAATATGTAAGTTCGAACAAGCTGCAGCGTTGCAAAGCGACCGCTCACCGAACCGAGCAAAACAGCCCCAAAACAGCCCAAAACGACTCCGTTTTCGCGTGCCGCGGGAGGTGAGCGGAGTGTTGCCTCTGCTCACCAAAATGTCAGCCATCTCAGCACCCAGGAACCCCCCGGGTGGCACATGGCTGGATGGGGCTTCGGTTATATACCGGGCGTTGAACACTCTTTCGCAAGTTCGCACGTGACCTTTACGGGAACTTGGTTTTGCGCCCGGGACCAGGTGAGCGGCTGTTTGTGGGCTTGCAGCTGTTCGTTCATCCTTGAAAGCCTTGTTTTTCTTCCTCTCCCTCTTTTCTCTTGTGCACACAGGGTGTTCGTCGAATTGCTTGTAAAGCTTTCCTTTTCGCAAGACTTCGGGACTTGTCCGTTGCTCGTTCTTTCGATCTAACTTTCTTTCTCTTTTACAGGTCCTTCGGGACCTGCGAGAGGTTACAAAGTGGCTGATCCTTGTGGAGCAAGATCGTAAGGGCGAAGCGCGACTTAGGCAACGCAAGCTAAGTTCGCGTCTTTGCGACGAGGGTGACTCACGACTTAGGCAACCCAAGCTAAGTTCGCGTCTTTGGCCGCAAGGGTGCATCACGCCTTAGGCAATTCTAGCTAAGGTCGTGACATTGTGGTAAATATTAGCTCAGGTGAAATGTAAATCCAAGGAACCAGCGGTTGGGTCGCGGCCTGACTCGACCCATTCCCCAAGAGCCCATGGTCGAGTCAGAGCCTGACTCAACCCATTGAGCGTAAGGGAACAATAATTCTTTAAATATGCACTATAATTTATTATTTCATTAATTCTACTTGTTCATGCAATTTATGTTCATAATTAAGATAGAGTCAATGGAGTTGCCCATCCGATGTGATTGGCACTACCGCCAAATTACGTTGGTGAATGAATTGGATTTGACGAACATGGGTGACTCTCTTTGCAATGCAATAAAATTGGTAGATATTTCTTATATCACGACACATTATTGCACGAAAAGTAAGTAATTGGGGAAAAGAAAAAGGAGGGGGAATTTGTTCGGGCAAACACCTAAACATCACCCATCACAATGATTCGAAGCATGGCCTCATTCATTTGGTGATGATGACAAGGGCTTCTTCCTCGGATTCTTGCAATGTATCGGGTATAAGTGGAGATATATTATTATCTGAAAAGCCTAATACATAAAATAAAATATTCCATGATAATTAGAATTCTTTGTGGAAATCTAATAATTATTCGCTACCATAGTTAGGTGGAAGTTCTTTCTAATTAAAACCTCCCCGGGAGACCATTAAAAAACATAATACTTAAAAAAATCATAATCAAAATCTTAGAATATCTCAAAGAAATTTCTTCCAATTTAATCTATATATATATGTTTTTTGTTGATAAGGGGTCCTAAAGGTTTTGTTGATAATTAAAATAAATAATATTTTCGAGGAACACACAAAAAAACCCAAAAAAATGACACCCCAAAAGGGATTTGAAAAAAAAAAGTATTTAAATATTATTTTAAGTGGGATAAAGATGACGGAGGGCGGATCTGTGTGCCCCGAAGCCACGTGGTCCTTAGGAGACACCAATACGGCTCCCCAACGGGCCCCGCGGCCCAAAGCGACAAACCCCGGTTTCTGCCACCCCTCGATCCGATTCCCGGTTCGCGTCGCCTCTTTTCGTTTCCCACGGGGCTCGGCGGACGGCGGTGGCACACGAGGACAATAGGCGACTGCGACCTCCAGCTGTCACCTCCCCACTGTAACCTTCTGCTGAGCCGGCGATCCTTACTTTTAGGACGAAAATACCCTCCGCATTACATATACGCGGTCGTTTTTACCTGAGCTTTAGGAAGGGTTACACCGTAATTTCATAACAGTGCAAGGGTGATTTGGTGCGTTGTCCTTGTATATTTCCCTGGCAAGCACATGGCTCCGCTCTCCTCTTTGTTTTCGTGCATACTATACATTGGTGATCGTAGGCATAGAAGAAAGGCAGAGGAGCGGAGTGGAGAGGAAGACGCAAGTTTAATAGTACGTCTTCTCCTCCTTTCTTTACCGATCATTTGGTCTCATATAGTTTAGTCGTGTGGTGATGTTTGCTTCTTCTTTTGGAGACACAGGTGTTTGCGATTTGAGCTAACAGGAGAGCAAGAGGAAGAGAGCAGAGATGGTGAATTACTGGAAGTCTAAAGTCCTTCCGACGATCAAGAAGGTGTTTGACAGGAACGGCAAGAAGGCTGCCGCCGCCGAGGCATGCAAGTCCTTCGACGAATCGAAGGTGCATGGGGTTTTGCTTCTCTTCTTCTTCTTCTTCTTCTTCTTCTTCTTCTTCTTCTTCTTCTTCTTCTTCTTCTTCTCCCTTCGACTTGATCTGATCTCTACTGGATCCTTTGTTTGGTTCAGGAGGACATCAGCAAGGAGTTCGAAGAGAAGAAGACTGACCTGCGGCCCAAAGTTGTGGAGATCTACGAAACTTCTGCCGTTGAAATCAAGGTTTATCGATCTTGAACTCATCCTCATGTTATTCACAGACTCTGTATCAAATACTTACAGCCTTCTGCAAATACTTGCTTTGGACGACGACAGACTCTGGTGAAGAAACCGACGGGGTCAGGACTGAAGAAGAAATCAACTGTTGTGATCAAGTTCATCGAGGAACTAGTGAAGATCGGTAATGCTTTCTCTGTCACAGATGTTATAGTTGTTTTGAGGTGATAGCGGAAGGGCTTGTGATGAGATTAGATCCTTGCGCAGAGTTCCCTGGCTCGAAGCCGGTGAGCGAGGCTGCCGCCAAGTACGGCCCCGGCCTCGTCTCCGGTCCCGTGATCTTCCTCTTCGAGCAGGTGTCCACCTTACTCCCCGCAGAGGAGCCGCCTGCTCCCGCCGAACCGGCCGTCGAGAGCACCAGCAAGGATATTACACCGGAAACCGCGGAGGAGATCAAGAAGGAAGAGGCTGAGGCGGAGGTGGAAGAGGCACCTGCCCCGGCCGACCCGGCTCCCTCGGACCCCTCCCCGGAGACGGAGAAACCGGCCGAGCCAGCGGCTGAACCCGCCAAGGCTTGATATAAACCACCAGCCTCCCGAACCAATCATTCCACCGCCACCTCGCCACCACCGCGCACCCAGTGTTTCCATGATTTATTATTCTTTCTCTTGTCTCTTCGTCAATTTTGTTACGGTCAGTAACTGTTCAGCCGTGGCCTTGAGGCTGTCGCGGCTTGGTCCGGGTCCGGAAGGCGGTGGTCAACGGGCGGCGTCCCTCGGGGTCTCCTGGCGGCCGAGCTCGGTGGCTCGGGTCGGCGGTTCGGTTCGGGAGGCAGCTCCGCCGCAGCTTCGGGAAGAGGCAACACCGTCTCGCACCTGCACACAGGTCGGGCCGGGAGCTCGACCCGACCCCTCCGACGATCAAGTTAGAAAAAGATGTGGAGGGGGTTGTGGATGAGGCAGGAGAAGAGTCTCTGAGTGTTTTGTGTCTGAGTGAGTTTCTTTTTTTTCTTTTGTTTAGGACTTGGGGGTATTTATAGAGGAGGTTAGCATTACCTGACTTGACCGCCTGCTGGAGTGAGGGGGTACCTCTGATGGCGTCTGACGCGGCTGCTGGGGTCGCGTGGTGGAGCGGTTCGTAGCAGGGTATGGGCGAGGGGCAGGTCGTTGTCCGGCCTGGTCGTGGTCAACCATGCAGGGTCGGAGGTCGCCTCTCAACAGCGGGAGTCGTCAGGGCGGGTCTAGTCGGCGTTATTGCTTTGGCCGGGGGCTGTCGTCACGGCGCGTCAACTGTGCCATTATTTTCCCTATCAAATTTGCTTCTCTTTCTCCTGTACGTAACTATGTCTTGGTTTCTCTCATTTTGCTTTCGGCAAGGGGACATGCAGACCATGTAATATCATTATTAAGTGCAGTGTGGTGTCATTTCTGTTTTTTTTTTTTTGTCTATCATACTATGACTATGATTGATTTTGTTCACGAGAAACATGTTTCTTACGTTAATGCACAGAGGGAGTAATATGTTATTAGATTTCATGTTAATCGAAGTCTCACGTATTAGATTAATCTATTTATATACTTGTGTGTTTATGGAGTGGATACAAGATCCTTCAAAGCATTACCAATCTTTACGCGTTCTCCATGAACTCAGCCCCAATAATATGTTGAGGCAAAGGAAGACGAGAGACGTGAACGGGATGCAATTACGAGGGACGACGATGATGATTCCTCGTGGAAAAGACACGCAATTAGATGGAGATTACGAAAAGAAATGGCATTCCACTTGCAAAAACTGTACATGATTTCTTTATTAATCTCCACGAGTTAAGCTAAGGTGGATGACTTTCCTGGGATTGGACTCCATCCCAATTCCCAATTAACAGCTTGTAACATATCAACCAATTATGAAAGGAATTAATGATTTATTATTGGTAATTTAACTTGAATGGTTGGAGTCATTAGGTTGAATGATGAGCGTTCACTACATTATGACCAATCGATGAACGTTGATGCATGGAGCCCACTGCAGTCGGTGATACCACGTTCTGTTCTTCGTCGTCAAGCTTCGGTCTTCCTCTATATATATATATATATATATATATATATACACACACACACACACTTGCCCTTCTTCTTTTACGCCTTCCATCAAGGAAACTTGACAGAGATGGAATGAAGCTATCGATCCCAAATATAACATAACACCACACTGCACTTAATAATGATATTACATGGCCTGCATGTCCCCTTGCCGAAAGCAAAATGAGAGAAACCAAGACATAGTTACGTACAGGAGAAAGAGAAGCAAATTGACGAAGAGACAAGAGAAAGAATAATAAATCATGGAAACACTGGGTGCGCGGTGGTGGCGAGGTGGCGGTGGAATGATCGGTTCGGGAGGCTGGTGGTTTATATCAAGCCTTGGCGGGTTCAGCCGCTGGCTCGGCCGGTTTCTCCGTCTCCGGGGAGGGGTCCGAGGGAGCCGGGTCGGCCGGGGCAGGTGCCTCTTCCACCTCCGCCTCAGCCTCTTCCTTCTTGATCTCCTCCGCGGTTTCCGGTGTAATATCCTTGCTGGTGCTCTCGACGGCCGGTTCGGCGGGAGCAGGCGGCTCCTCTGCGGGGAGTAAGGTGGACACCTGCTCGAAGAGGAAGATCACGGGACCGGAGACGAGGCCGGGGCCGTACTTGGCGGCAGCCTCGCTCACCGGCTTCGAGCCAGGGAACTCTGCGCAAGGATCTAATCTCATCACAAGCCCTTCCGCTATCACCTCAAAACAACTATAACATCTGTGACAGAGAAAGCATTACCGATCTTCACTAGTTCCTCGATGAACTTGATCACAACAGTTGATTTCTTCTTCAGTCCTGACCCCGTCGGTTTCTTCACCAGAGTCTGTCGTCGTCCAAAGCAAGTATTTGCAGAAGGCTGTAAGTATTTGATACAGAGTCTGTGAATAACATGAGGATGAGTTCAAGATCGATAAACCTTGATTTCAACGGCAGAAGCTTCGTAGATCTCCACAACTTTGGGCTGCAGGTCAGTCTTCTTCTCTTCGAACTCCTTGCTGATGTCCTCCTGAACCAAACAAAGGATCCAGTAGAGATCAGATCAAGTCGAAGGGAGAAGAAGAAGAAGAAGAAGAAGAAGAAGAAGAGAAGCAAAACCCCATGCACCTTCGATTCGTCGAAGGACTTGCATGCCTCGGCGGCGGCAGCCTTCTTGCCGTTCCTGTCAAACACCTTCTTGATCGTCGGAAGGACTTTAGACTTCCAGTAATTCACCATCTCTGCTCTCTTCCTCTTGCTCTCCTGTTAGCTCAAATCGCAAACACCTGTGTCTCCAAAAGAAGAAGCAAACATCACCACACGACTAAACTATATGAGACCAAATGATCGGTAAAGAAAGGAGGAGAAGACGTACTATGAAACTTGCGTCCATATCATAAGAACCATGGCCTTCAGTGACACAAATATCTGAAAGCTACCTAATTAAGGTCACCAGTATGGTAGAGAACAACAGCTAAAAGACTGTAGGCTCCAGCAGTCATCCGATTATAAGGACCACAGACTGCAATTAATTTTGCCAGAGCCTGCATCCAACTACACCTTCATACCAAAAGCAAATGAAAGAGAAAAAAGGTCTTTACAAAGAAGTTAACCTGTACAGTATCTTATGACGAATTACCTTTGTTCCATAGTTGACTGCGTCTTCAAGTTTTACCCTTATCAAGTGCCATTTTCGAAGACTCTAGAAGTTGTCGTGCATCTGCAGATGAGCATGCAACTTGCTGCAAAAGATTCAAAAGCACTAAGAATGTAAGATACATTATGGTAGATACCATATTTCAAATAAGACCATCTTAGCAGCTTTACCTTGTGCACAGGTACAAGGCTGATGATATCTGATTTGTCAAAGGGGAAATTTGAATCCATATCAAAGTCTCTGGGTGCCAATTCAATTCCCACCTAAGAAAATTGAACATGTAAGATGAAAGGAAAATTAAATATCATTTACAGAAATGAAAAATGATCATTACCTTGTGACATAGCCCTCTTAAAATAGCATATTTTCTTATATCATTATAGTTTGAGATTGTAAGTTCCCAGTTATATCGCTTTCTTAGAAATACTTCAAGCCATCTCCAGACTAGAAAGTGCACACGTATAGCAGAATGTGAAACATCAGAATCAGGAAGCCCAAGGAGCATGTTAAGTGTTGCAGCCATCAATATAGATAAATCTCCAGTATCAGAAACAGAAGCAATCACAGCTCGTACAACATGCTTAAAAGCCCTTACTATCATCTCATGAATACAGAGTGACTGAACATGAGACAGCTTCTCTGAAAGCTTGACCTGACAGATATTGTACATAATATTGCATTTAATATAATTAGGAAAAATACTTTGTGAAAGTAAAGATATATTCAGCCTCTTCAAGCTAAAGGTGACTCACAACTTGCCCAAGAGAGCGTATTCTTAGACCTCTTGTATGCATGAAATCAGTTAGAGTACGACCATCAACAGGTGATAGCTCCAATGACCCAAAATCTGAGACCTGAATACATGCCAAGGTACAAATAATACTCATTAACCATCATTCCATACTAAAACAGAAAATAATGAATTAAATATGAAAAAATTGTACTCAGGCATACCAACTTTGGGAGAGCAACTTCATCATAATATCTCATTGCCATCTCAGTTAATTCCTGTGGAGACTGATCATGAGAATAGATCAGCTTCTCATCTTCAAATTAATTGTAATCTTAATATATGTTTCTATGTAAGTTAAGATGATACACACACAGACAATAAATTTACATGTTATTTAGTAGTAATTGTGATATAGACAGGAATTAACTAATGATACATAGCCCAGATAAGTGTACATATGTACAACAGAACTGAAACTTTAGAATAAACAAACAAAGTTACTAATTCTGTAATAGTAAGACATGAATTTGCAACTGACAATCAACACCTGAGATAGCAGTAGAAAAATCAGAACATACACCTGAAATAAGGCATAACCTGCATATATTCATGTGACTTGTGCATACCTTCAAATGAAGTCCAGTATTAGATTCTAGCAACCTTGTATATACAGGTTCAGTCAACAAATCTTTGAGCTTGCAAGAATTCTCAGTTTCTTTGCTTTCTACCTTAGGTTCCTTGATAGGCAACTTTGTATTCTGTTTTTCATGCATCTCATCAGATGATTTCCTGTCAATGGTTAAAGTCTTTTCTTCATCAGAATCTGGTTTCTTTTTTGGGTTTTTAAGAATTTTAAGAGGCTTCCCAAGGCCTTCAACTCTTATCTCACTTTTTGTCTTCGTCGTGATTTGTTTTTTGTCATTTTCACCAACCTGTTTCTTGTCTTTGTCACCATTATTCTGATCCTGCAAAGCTTAAACAAACATCATTGCTACCCAGTGCTCTTTGCTTGGATTTACAAGAAATATACTAGTAACACTCACTACATATGCGATGTTCGGCTTCGTACATACCATCGGATACATTAAACTTCCAACTGCTGAAGCATAAGGAACCTTTTGTATTTTCTCTTTCTCCTCATCACTTGAAGGACTATGTTCCAAGCATAACTTAAAATGACTTGCAAGAGGAGAACCAATTGGCTTTGTATTGTTTATACTGAACCTTTTTAATACCTTCTCGATATATTTCTTCTATGACAATCAAATCTTCTTATACGACAACTAAACACTCTTAAATGTCTGTATGAAACATTTTTCCATAACCATACATACTCTGTAATATCACTATCTAGGGCTGTAAATGGTAATAAGTTGATCACATCAACTACAGTCCTTAAAACCTCATCCCAAAACTTTTTGGGTAGCTTGGCCTATGAAAACATACATTTGATCTTTTTCATAATTATGTAATTCATAAAGGTGTACCCGGAATTGTCATCTCAAGTTGGATATATATATATATATATATATATATATATATATATATATATATATATATATATATATATATATATATATATATATATATATATATATATATATATATATGTAATTCATAAACGCTTTGTCGACGCCCAAAACACACACACACTGTGGCCTGTGAATGCATGTATTATTGTTTCTGTGTACGTGTCTACTACTACTACAACAGTACAATGTACATTATAAATCCAACTTAGATTTCACATATGAAATGGCACCAAATGGGTGGATGGCAAAAGATTACATTGCTCGACAGCAAAAGATTACAGTGCTCGATGAGGGAGGAATCACAAAGCATACATACACATCTCTTCGCTTGGCTTTGGGACTACTCCACGCCAGGCAATGTCTCCTCGGCTAATCTCTACGTGACGTCGAGTATATGCCTTGCCAATGGAGTACTCATTTCTCCTCCCTATCATTCGTGATTCATGTTTTTCATCTAAATAATAATACTCGTGTGATTAGTTATCATTTGTCGTAATCAGTCGTGAGGATTTGTTTATACTAATACGAAGATAAATAATGATTTATCATATGACGTCGAATCGGAGCAGTAATAGACATATTTAATCTTACATCAATCGAAGAATAATGAAATCAAATAAAAGCTAAGAGGTCACAGTTATCAGTATATGTTGTTTGAGACTTGCATCTCTCTCTCTCTCTCTCTCTCTCTCTCTCTCGAAGAGGCAGCGGGAACCACAAGCAGAAGACATCCAAACTGCAGCAGGCTGGCATGGAGCAGACCATAATAAATGCCAATCAAACTCCATCCAAGTCCACAAAAAGGTGGATTTGCACAAATAATTCAAGAGGAAGTGTGAGCATCAGCCAACCTTGGAAAGATAAAAGCTTCGTCTCTCAAGTGCAATCCATTTACGATGATGATGACAGACAAGGCTGACTGTCATGCAGCCCCATGCATTATACTCTGATGAATCACTGAAGGACTAATGGCTATTTTTAGCTGAAGCTTACATATCAACATCACGGAATTATGGATGACAGCCAGACTTGCTGGACCAGTCACGCTGATATCATCATTCGAGTTGATCGTTTCCTCCTCACGTCACAAAATTTTTTCACTCTATTTTTTTTGTCTTCGTTATTACCGTGAAAATGGATCCCAATGTTAGATTGATATATGTATATCTGCAACTTCATAAACTAAATAAAGATATTATTACTTCGATGATCAAATTAAGTGTGAGTTAAAACCAAGAATTTAGTTTTTTTTATATACATAAGTACATATACATATGTTATATCAAGACATGAATTAAAAATGGTTACTATAATTATCGGGTAGTTTAGACTTTGATAGATCATTAGCTTAGCTTTAATCATAACACCTTGCAGATGTTGAAGAGATAGATTTTATAACTATTTTTAATTTTCTGCAACGATAAATATGGACATATTTCTTAGAAATAGGCAGCGTTTGACCCAAGTCGCCGAGGAATCGGACGCGGCTGAAGTGTATCACCGATCGGGACGGGTTTGCTTTGTATGATAGCCTTCACCTTTCGCTAAGGCCAGCGTCGATGACGACCAAAACACGTAGTCTACAGCGATAGCCACCACCTTCCCCACCTTCTATTAATTCCTCTGCTTCTTCTTCGATCCCCAACCCCCCTCTCTCTCTCTCTCTCTCTCTCTCGCTCTGTTAACTCTTTGGTTCTATCGCACACGCAACGGTGTTGGGGAGAATCACATTAATTGGTGGAGGAGAAACAGATGAAAAGAATGGTTTGGTCTCGAGAAAACGCTGTCGATGGTTGCTTAGACACTCTCAAACCGGTAATCTTTCCACTTTCTTCTGTTTCTCCTGTCGATTAATATATATAAATATTATGCATTAATTTCAAGCAAATCGACCGTGTGAGTTTCTTTGGAAACCAATCTACCTTTATCTTTCTTATTGCATACAACTTTTTCTTCTTGGATCAAACATCTTCTGCAACCATTGATCACTCGCCAAGAATGTAGGGAAATCAAAAGTACTCTTTTGTCTGTAACAGTAAGTTTATGTGACCTTCCATCGGACAAAGCATATATATAAACATATCTTTCATTGTTCACAAGTTTTGATGTAATTTAATAGTTCACAGTCTTTAAACAAAGATATATTTTGTAAGAGCACGAAATCAGATGTATTATTAAGATCGTAAAGTATATACTCCAAGTTTGGGTGTTAGATATGGTCGGAAATACAAGGCATTTAAATCAACCTATGAACGAGCTAAATGCGCTAGTTTTCTCTTCCTTTTCTAGCTTTCCCGGGACAGTGGAAGAAGAAGAAGAAGAAGAAGAAATGATGGTCATCCATCAGCGGAACCTGCGAGCGACGAGTTCGTATCGGCCCTGGCGGCCGGCATGGGTGCCAAGCTAATAGTACAAGTCTCACCGGAGGCATCCCAATCCACGGGAGCACTCGCCGCCGCAGCTCGACAAACCGGAGGCAGACTCGTCTGCATCATCCCGGAGGAGGTGTCGCTCGCTCCCACGAAGGATGTCGTCGAGGAGTCCGGCGTGGACGACGCGGTGGAGTTCAAGGTGGGCGACCCGTATCACGAGCACATCGGCTGCTCTCTGGTGGGCTGCAAGTCCGACCCGTACGCAGGCCTGCTCGAGCTGCTCCGCTTCAATCCGAGGAGTTCGGTGGCGATCGCTAACTGTCTGCGGGGAGGGAGGAGGGGCCGATAGGCGAAGATGGGATGGAGGTGACGATGATAGGGAAGATTGAGGAGGTGGGAAGGACGGGGACGACGGCAGGCGGCGTGGAACGGCGGAAGAGCGCGAAGGGATCAGGGCGGAGGAGGCCGCGCAGCAAAAGCAGATGGGTGAGGAAGATCGATGAGAGGGGAGAGGAGCACTTCTTTAGGTTACCCATTTCCCTCGAACCTGTACGCGTATCGGGTGGCGGCAGAAGTGGGTGATGCGGCCGAGAAGAAGATGATGACGGTGATGAGCCATGAAGTACTACTACTGGTTGATAGATATCTCGTATGCCTAATGCTGCACCACTTACTTCATGGAAATCTCATCATATCAACAGTTCTCGTTCATCGGATCACCTCATGTTGGATCTGATCCTCGAGGGTTTCTTATGCTATGGGTTGTGATCATACAAAGAGTGGATAGAATTCTGAACCACGAGAGATGAACATTATAAATTTCGCGTCGACTGTGTCGTCCGCTGATGGCGATCTCTCTTTGCTGATAGAATTCTACAAGAACTGAAGAGGTGCTGAAACCATTTGTATCTTCCCAAGTACGACTACCTTGAAGACATGTCAAACGTCCAGATTCATTGTTACCATGTTGATTATTTGTTATTGTTATTATTTTTTCAAATTAGAGTATTTGAGGTTATCTTAATCTTTATAGATAGAATCTTGTCCGTACAAAGCTTAAGAAGAATTAGAAACCTAATGAGAACAAAAATGACAGTAGCAATGAGAAATAAAAAAGTCTGCTAAATGTATTCTTATTAATTTTTAACTTAAATATCAATTAATAGGTCAATAAAATTAATAAATCAGTTAACCTATTAAACTTGATTCGTGATATTTCATATCGGAATCTATACTATTATCAATTTTGACTGAAGTATTTTGATCAAAGAGATGGAATCATTAATTTACCTCTTAGATCATTTGATTATTAAAGAAAAGAATAACAGCATCCTAAATGCATTGATTTAAACAAATTAGAATATACTGATTTCTGATGTTCATTGTTTCCAACTCATAATCAAGTCCATGATCAGGAATATCAGGTTTTAGAAGCAGCTAATTAAGCTTAAAATTTTCACTTTGAACATCACATCATATAAAAAAACAAGAGAAATTTCCCAACCCTATCAACGACTGAATGATTTTAATTTTGCAAGCATGAAACGCGTACACGAAAAGAATATATTACAGAAATTACAAAAATTATTTTGATGGGCAGGAAAGTCGAGGTTCACAAAATCCCATGACTTACAATGTTGTCGGCTATAAATTTCAGAATCCTCAAAAGCGGAGGCTGACTCAGACGGGAATTGAGTTTTTTTTCCCCCTTCGCATAGAATTATTCTCATACTTATTGCTTATCCTCACTCATAAAAGTATTTTTATGGTTGGATTTCTTGTTCTCTAAGTAACTTGGTTCCTATTTTCCAAAAATACAGGACCGAGGTGTCAACATTCTCGTCTGCATGAACTGTACGTAAAGACACTTGCCTTGTTGTCTTTTGTTTCTCGGAGGTAATCCTCCACATTCTACACCCTCAATAAAACGATGAATCTGAAATCTTCTTAGTCTACGAAACCCTTATTTATATTTCTGTGGAAGAAGAACAGTCTTCATCACACTTGATCATGGCGTGGGCAAGTCGACGCATGAAGAAAGCTACCACAGGAACAACACAAGACTTGACTTACTACTGCACTATACTACTACATTTCATGGACTTGCTGCAATCTGGTCTTCCACAAGAAGGGCTAAAGAGCAACCACTGAAACTGCCTCGTACTCCACACGCTTTCTGAATCTTTGGGGAAGAAGACAATAACCACCAACCCGCTGCTGAAGGTATATCGCCGCTGCAAAAAGCAAACCTTCACAAGGAACGATGACATCCCACACCAGCGAGTAAAAATCTCCGTCTGGACTTGCGTAGATGTACGATGAATCAATGCGACGGTTATAACTGCGAGAGCGATAAGCGTCGTACAGATGAGGCAAAGCTCGGGTGATCGTGATTCCGACGTAGAAGAAAGGCGTCAGGATCTTATCTTTGGAGTTCCGACAGACGTTAAGAACGATCTGAGGGAGCAGAAATCCGTCGAGCACTAAGCCAGCATAAGGGACCAAATCCTCCCAGCGAGAACCGTATCGCTGCCTGCTGAATTCCGACCTCTGCAGGTGGTGCCTTGAGCTGATGAGCCAAGTGAGCAGCGCCCCGGCGAAGTAGAGAGGCAAGCACAGCTTGAGCGTCGTCCACTCCGCGACGCGGTGCCCCTTGTTCTCGTCCGATGACCTCGCGGACCACGCCATTTGAAGCAGGTGGAAGGAGAGGAACAGAGCTAAGCCGGATAAGATCCTCACGATGACCTCATGAACGTCGAGCCACCCACCGCTCCGCAGACTTAGAAAGCCAGACCGACTGCGGTTCGCGAACAAGGCTTCAAAGTTCAGCACCAGAGGAATCACGTAGCCAAGGATAAGAACACCGAGCATGGTGATCGACATGGAAGGCAGGGCGTCACGGTGCTTCTTGGCGTGGAAGGTCTGCAACCCAATGCAAATGCACGACAACGTGAGAGAGATCATGACCATGACGATTTCGACATCCATCCTCCAAATCGCTTCAGTTACTTCTGCTGCGTAAATTTGCTGAGAATACAACTTTATAGGGTCAAAGTGCAGAGGGTCCTGCTTACTCCTTGTGGTGTTGATGGTGCCACTGATACGATCTCCCATCTTCGAGTGGAGAGGGGGAAACTGGATATTGATTAAGATCTCACAGTCAATTGCTGTTTGGTTTTTGGTGGGCAAACTCGGAGATCGACATCCCTTCATGCAGAGTGTTCCACTTCCAGCATCGTATATCCCCTCAGCAGCGATGCCAAACTGTTCGCCCCCCTCAGCGGAAGCAGAGTACATATAATAGCTTATGGCATAGCTTACGTTCCAAACACTTTGATTCTTCGCGACCCAGTCAGCTGCAGGCACGAAGCTTGCCGTCTCCGACGTCGTAACGAAGTCATAATCATCACAAAACTCGTCGCCCATAGAAAAGACATTAGCTTCCCCCCATCCACTTCGGCCGCCGGCATCCTCCACCGCGATACTGAACCGCATGTCGCGGGAACATCTTCCATCTGGATACCTTTCCTCGCTCGACTGTGTGCTGCCACTTCTCACCTTGCAAGGCCCGCTGACAGAATCTATTAGGGTGTAGTTATATCTCAGCCCAGGAATCGTGACCATTCGCCCACCCGACCGGTGGAACGAGACCATGCTGAAGTAGCCAGGGTCTCTCTTCTTCTTGTTACTCCACATATGACCGACCACGTCCTTTCTTCTCAGCGTCAGGACAGTTGGGAACCATAAGCTCAGTCCGATCGAGCAATCACCAACAGAGGGACTCGCCTGTGAACTCCCTTCAAGAATGTGACAGGCTATGAGACAGAGACGATTCTTAACATGGTCCCAATAGCCTTCACCCATCATGGACTTCTTAGGCACCATCGGGACATCATATGAAAGATAACTGGAATTGGAGAATTCGATGTAGAGATGCAACCGGCCGTTCTCCGAGCACTGTATCATATCGAAGGACAAGAATCTAGCGGAGAACCCAAAGCTACTACTTAGAGTTCCACAGTTGCTACCGGTGCAGCCACTGCCGTAGTCTAGCTGAAATGTTCTACCAGTCATATACCGGAGGAGATGACTACAAACAGAAGTAGGCCCGAAACTTAGTGATTCCTCCTGGAATGGAAGAGAGGAGCATGAGTGGTTGGCTTGGGGGATCATCGTGAAAACATACTCCTTTTGAGCATAGGCTACAAGCGAGATGGGATCGATGTGGTGGGGCCCCAAGCTCTCGACAGTCCCGCTCACCAGACTGGTAGAGATGTTGGAAGTCTTGGGGTAGTTGAGCTTCAAAACAGCAGAAAGATGAAGTCGATCACCTAAGGGCTTGTAGAAGATCCCGTGACCAACCATACAAAGCTCACCGGAGGCGTCCCAATCCACGGGAGCCCTCGCCGCTGCAGCTCGACAAACCGGAGGCAGACTCGTCTGCATCATCCCGGAGGAGGTGTCGCTCGCTCCCACGAAGGATGTCGTCGAGGAGTCCGGCGTGGACGACGCGGTGGAGTTCAAGGTGGGCGACCCGTATCACGAGCACATCGGCTGCTCTCTGGTGGGCTGCAAGTCCGACCCGTACGCAGGCCTGCTCGAGCTGCTCCGCTTCAATCCGAGGAGTTCGGTGGCGATCGCTAACTGTCTGCGGGGAGGGAGGAGGGGCCGATAGGCGAAGATGGGATGGAGGTGACGATGATAGGGAAGATTGAGGAGGTGGGAAGGACGGGGACGACGGCAGGCGGCGTGGAACGGCGGAAGAGCGCGAAGGGATCAGGGCGGAGGAGGCCGCGCAGCAAAAGCAGATGGGTGAGGAAGATCGATGAGAGGGGAGAGGAGCACTTCTTTAGGTTACCCATTTCCCTCGAACCTGTACGCGTATCGGGTGGCGGCAGAAGTGGGTGATGCGGCCGAGAAGAAGATGATGACGGTGATGAGCCATCAAGTACTACTACTGGTTGATAGATATCTCGTATGCCTAATGCTGCACCACTTACTTCATGGAAATCTCATCATATCAACAGTTCTCGTTCATCGGATCACCTCATGTTGGATCTGATCCTCGAGGGTTTCTTATGCTATGGGTTGTGATCATACAAAGAGTGGATATCTGAGCCACGAGAGATGAACATTATAAATTTCGCGTCGACTGTGTCGTCCGATGATGGCGATCTCTCTTTGCTGAAGGAATTCTACAAGAACTGAAGAGGTGCTGAAACCATTAGTATCTTCCCACGTACTAACTTGAAGACATGTCAAACTTCCAGATTCATTGTTACCATGTTGATTATTTGTTGTTGTTATTATTATTATTATTTTTTCCAATTAGTTATCTTAATCTTTATAGATAAAATCTTGTCCGTACAAAGCTTAAGAAGAATTAGAAACCTAATGAGAACAAAAATGACAGTAGCAATGAAAAATAAAAATATCTGCGTATTTTGATCAATAATTTGAGTCAAACGAAATTAATACATCGGTTTGCCCATGACAAATGCTTTTAGAGATGGAATCATTGATTTACCTCTTTGATCATTTCAGATTCAATCGAGGGATTATTAAAGAAAAGAATAACAGCATCCTAAATGCATTGATTTAAACAAATTAGAATATACTGATCTCCGATGTTCAACGTTTCCAACTCATAATCAAGTCGATGATCAGGAATATCAGGTTTTAGAAGCAGCTAATTAAGCTTAAAATTTTCACTTTGACCATCACATCAGATAAAAAAACAAGAGAATTTTCCCAACCCTATCAACGACTGAATGACGTTAATTTTGCAAGCATGAAACGCATACCCGAAAAGAATATATTAGCAGAAATTGCAAAAGTTATTTTGATGGGTAGGAAAGTCGAGGTTCACAAAATCCCATGACTTACAATGTTGTCGGCTATAAATTTCAGAATCCTCAAAAGGAAAAGGGGAAAAAAGAGAGGAGAAAAATGCTCGTACATGTCTCTTCAATGGAGAAGAAAAAATGGGTTAATAGTTTCAACCTAATTCTAATGATTTGGTCAAAAGTTCTACGCTATTTCCATCCTCTCTAGACTTGGAACTTCATAGCCTTCTCAACAATCTATGTTGTGAACCTGCAGACGAAATGGTCTTCATCAGCCTGTACGGAAGAAGAAATGAAAATACTAGGAATGATCATGCAAAAATATTTTTGTGAATGATCAATCACCCAATTTCATTCAAACACCACAAATTAACCCCACACTCTACTCAGAAAGCATTTAATGTTGAGTTGAAAAGATGGCAAATGATATACATACATCTAGAAAGCTATGACAAACAACATACAAAAAAAAATTATATATGTTGTGCAAGTTGAAAACTCGACCACACATAAATCTTGCTTGAGCGTCACTACTGAATAACAGAGGCATACATTACAATTCAAGCAATCTACCTAGTCTGTACTGGAATGCCAAAAAGGTAGTGTGGCAGCTATATTACAAGTCTAATTTTCGGATAAATCTGCTCTAATTTGAGAATGCAAGAAAATGGTTGTAGATAATGTCATAAAAACAAAATCATAAGAGGTAGGATGCACAACCCAGCTTTCTAATCGGATTTAACATCATTATTAAATGTTGTACTGCTTCAACAAATGAACTGATAATCCCTGGTAGACTGGAAATCCAATGAGCCCAGAGACTCAAGACGTGTGATAGATGATTAGATCAACAGCAGTAAACATAGCAAGTGGAAGACTTAACTAAAAGGAATTAGGTTGGATTTGATGGTAAGCCATACCCTGGAATTTGCAACAGATGAGAGGTAATTAGAAAAAACAACTTAACTCCAGCAATCTGATTATCAAGATTGCAAATTAGAGAAAGCTACAATAGAAGCAAAAATCTGCGCCTCAAAAAGATGTTGATACTAGTTTCATGCATATCAAAACATCTTCGGAAGCCTGAAAATATCCGCTCAGTCTGTCTCTCTTGACCGGTTGCTTGGAAATTGGAATGGCTAGACCGGAACTAAAATATCGAGTCAGGCTTATAAATTACATGCATGATGGTATACTATGAGCTTTTTGATTGTGTGAGATATCAATACTGAAGATACTCGAGGTTAAAAAATTTGGGGATTTCAAAGGTGAATCATGATCAGTTCACAAACAAAGTTTCTTCCTAATAACTTATGTTAAACAGGATAAATTAATTGTATGCTTGAGAAACCAACACAAAATTAAAGCAAAAGAGATGTTATTGACAATAAAGTATATGGAGGTGCATTGATGAGCAATAAATCTGCAAGTTATGTAACATTGTCAAGCTAATTAACAAAGAAATACCTGGCTTGGACCATGAGGAGATTTGTCGCTTACCTTCCTGAACGTTCAATCTTGGCTTCTTAATAAAAAATATCAGTTGCCTGAAAAATAGCAATAACTAAATTATCAACATTGCTAATTTTTCAGTCACGTCCTCCTGGATGTGGCTTGAACAATAAAAAAAATTCTTTCCTGCCCATTTTGAAGTTTGTAGTGTTCTTTGCTCGTGACTAGTCGGAAGTAACATTTTCACTGGAAGATATATCTGTTGCACTTATAACATCACTTCCTCTTACTACTCTGCTATATATAACTTTAAATGACTGTGATCCATATGGCCTATTGAGCAAACTTATAGGCAGCTTTAGTGTCTGTTTACGGCGATTTCTACCCTTGATGTATATGCTAAAGCTTCCCTCACCCTCATACTTTTTGCTACTCCTGAAGACATGCCTTCCACCACTATGCTGTGCATCTTGTCTGAAAACCGTCTCAGATTCCAAGTCGGTAATTTTTGTATTATTTCTGTGAGATTCTTCAGATTCCCGTTTCTCTAACCAGTTACCATCCAGCGGTTTACAAATGTCTATAATCTGGGATATCTCATTATTCTCTTCTGTTTTGGTCCCTTCTTCAGTATTGTTATCCGATGGAAGGTCTAGACTCACATCAGTTCTTAAATGAGATGTTATAATTGGTTCCAACACGGATTCAGAAGTTGGACTAATGATGGGTGGCAAAGATGAGAAGTCCACAGGATGAGAACCAGACCATACTGATCCTGGCGCAAAGTCAGGAACGTTTGCACCAATGTTGCACTGCCATGGATAATGGTTTCCATGAAATATGTTACCGTTCATAGCAAAAGTGGTATTTGGAATGACTTGAGGTTGGGTATATGGTGGATATATAAATGGCAAGGGACGTAGAATGTGCGAAGGCCTAGGTGAAGAAGGATAAGGATGATGCGGTGAGGTACAAATAGGAGGCACCATTGGCATTACAGCCGTGGGTGAAGCATGCAGACGGGCACTCAATGGCCATGGTGTAACTGCAGAAATTGTACCATTAGGAGGAAGACCAACAGTTACAGGAACAGGACCAAGTACTGTAGCAGGGAAAGGGCTAAACGGTGCAGCAGATGCAGACAGCTTCTTGCTAGATACCTCTCTCCCATCATAATTAGAAGGTGGTAGTTCCATCGTGGGATAATCACCACCTGTTTTCTCAGGGATGAGAACCTTCTTGAAATTGAATTGATGGAGACTAGAGTAAGAACTGATACCAACATTGGTACATGAGGCTTCGTCATGATTATCTTCTTTGCTTTCTGCAGTGATGGGACACTCAGATTTTTTCCTATCAGATGTATTTGTTGACAAATTCTGATCATGATTCTCATTTTGCTCAACTCCTTGAACCTCATTGCTAGATACACAATTGTCAATGATATTCTTGGTGAGCATGCTACTACAAGATGCCACTTCCAAATCAGAAGATGATGGTTCTAGTAATTGTTCTGTTTCACAATCTTCCTTTCTTTCTTCTTCATGATCAACTTCAACTTTTTTATCTGAGTCTAAAAACGCATCCTGGACAGTGTCCTTATCTTGGGTTATGTTAGATATCTCAGATAGCTCTGCAGCATTTTCTGTATGTTCCTCGGCCAAAAATGATTCCTTTATTTCAGATGCATTGCCACCAATAGACAACTCTTGTTCCAATGGCATATTCTCCTGAAACTTTCGGCTATGTATCTTGGCAATTGTTCCTGGAGGTGCCAGTGCTACATCTTTATATGATGGAGAATTACTAAAACTATGAACCAAATTGTTGCGAGGCTCAGAGACACCACCTATTAGGTTCTTCTGATTCTCTAATACCTGGCTATCATGGCGATAATAGGGTGCATGAGCATCTAATGGGGAAGTCGTTCTTTCGACAGCACTCCAAGAGTTATGACTGATCTCAGGATTGGTGGATGAAGGCACTGACTTCACCCGATAAGTTACAGCCTTATACGCCTTCTGACCAGATCTGGTGTCTGGTGACTGAACTTGCATGTTAAGATTGTCATTAAAGCTTCCAGGAATAACTATCTTTTTCTTAAGCAAATAATACCCATTATTTAAATAAGAAAACTGTGGCTTGGATTGAACAGTTTCACTAGGAACATCATTCATCTGATAGTTGTAGGTTTTCCAGGTGCTTGTGCGTTGATGCTTGATTTGCTGGCTTGAACCTCCGATGGACCTTGGTCTTTGAACAGGTTGCCAACCATCTTCTGCTTCTGTATTTATCTCTCTTACATCTTCACTAAAAGAAGCAACCTTTTGCTCTGCTGTTCCTTTAGATTGTTGAGAAACAAATAACTGCTTTTTGGCAACAGCATCTTCATGTTTTGACTCAACACCTGGACTACTCATGTTCTCATCATCTTGGGTATCACTACCATCAGTCACTTGTTTCACTTCATCTGAAATAGTAGCTACTGAATCCTTGGACAAAGAATCTGCCACATTCAAGTTTTGAGATGACTGCACTTTCACCTGAATCAGTACAAAAATGATTGCTTGGTTTTTGCGATAAAAGGAAAACCAAGTGAAGCTCTTCCAATTAAATTTTTTTGAGAAACTTTAAATTCAAAAATAAAAAGGTTAGCATTCTTATGTTCATTAAATTGAGAGAAAAAATGAAAAAAGAATTCAACAAGCAGAAGAAAAGGTAACAAGAATTGTACAAGCATTAGTACATTAGTGGTCGAGGAATACTAATAAATTGACGATGCAGAGATAAGAGGAAGCGAGTGGAGCGGGGCGGCCGCATGGCACCCAAGGGCGGTCGAGGAAAGGGCAAGGGCGACAAGAAGAAGAAAGATGAGAAAGGTTTGGATTGTGGTTGCCGAGAGAAAATCTATTTTGAGCTGCTATTTTTGTTGTCATTAGTTTTCATTCTTGTCTGACGACTAACTCGTTGTTATTGTTGTCGTTGCTGCTCTGCTAGTTCTGCCTCTGGCTGTGGACATCACAGTAATGCTCCCGGATGAGTCTCATGTCATCCTCAAGGTCTGTGCATGTTCTTCTCATCTATATCTTTCTCCCTGTTGCCTAAGATAAAGACTCAGAGGAACAGACAGACAACGTTACATGAAATCTTTGTGAAAAGGAAAAGAAATGAAGAAACTGGCATGCATGTGAGACACAACGGGAATAGAATTTACTGTTCTGTGAGTAAAATTTAAGAAAGGTTGCATCCAGGAAGGAGCCATGGGAGGCAATGTTTTCCTCGGGTGTCCATGGCTTTTGATTCCCCTGGGAGTAATAGCAGTACTTGCTCTCTACCTCTGCTGACATGATTACTATGGTCCCTCATGAATACATTAGTTTGGTGGGGAACAAAATCAACCTCCTGCAGTTCCATGAATGCAAGTTCCCAGCATTTAATGAGAACTGGCGCAGAACTGCTTGTTGCATCACAAGGGATGACTCATGAAGGGGGATGTCCATTCTTTTGGATTCTGTTCAATGATTGAAGCTTCTCTTTCCCATTTTAGGTTCAGAGTGTATATCTCCTCATTCCTCATCCTAATCTGGCAAAACCATGACAGTGATGATGGTCTTCACCATGAAAAGCAATCTACAAGCTTTTCTTGTGCTGGTTCCTTTGTTTCTGCTATAACTCGTCAGTGGAAATTTGCAGGGGATATCGACCGACAAGATCATCGATGTGCGGCGGCTGCTCTGCGTCAACACCCTTGCGTGCCATATCACCAATTACTCCCTCTCCCATGAGGTACACATGACCTCCCTAACCCCTTTGCTTCTGGAGTTGTGGTACTTTCTCTTCTTGACTAAGTTTAAGCAATGGAGAATTAAGAGAAAAGGAAAGGTTGGAATTAGATTGTCCACTCTGAACAAGGATAGGGACTTCAGAAATCGAATGGTTGATGAGTTCTTGGAATGAGGGTGACATGATCAAGCAAGCCAAGAAGGATTGACCTGTGGCTCGCAAGTTGTGGCGATGTCGCACTTGGAAAAACTGGGTGTACCGACGAGCCTTCGTCGGTAGGACGGTGAGGTTTAGTCGCATTTAGCTGAGGTTTGGGTGGAGAAGAGAAACACTTCGTTCTCCGATGTTGACGTTCATCGAGAAACACACCCATCTCCACCTTCCAACTCCTTTGTCTTTGGTTTTCAGGGAAACATCAGTTAAAACCTTTTATATTATTATATGTATCTTTGTTGAAATAATTAGATGATATACAAATAAACTTCTGCTCTACAAAACAATAATAATTTATAAACATTTTTGGCCTTTTATTTCAGGTAAGAGGTTCGAGATTGAAAGACTTCGTCGATGTCACGGTGCTGAAACCATGCACTCTCACTCTGGTTGAAGGTAAACATGAAATAAGTATTGATAGGAAAAAAATTATATTATCAATCAAAAATATTATTTTTTTATTCTCTCAAATTTTGTATTGATGAGTCTCTTGTGCATATGTTTTTCTATATTCATTAATAGGGTATTTGTACTTATAAATTTAAAATAATGAAAAATGGTATATATATATATATATATATATATACACACACGCACAAATTTGGTGAAGTATGCAAATGCTAATTTTACAGGGATATATATGTTATTTTACTAAATACAAGTGTTTTGTTGAAATTTTCTTGCGGGAGAAGAGGACTACGACGAAGAGCGTGCGGTGGCGCACGTGCGGCGCCTCCTCGACCTCCTCTCCTCCACCACCTGCTTCGGTCATCCGCCGCCTCCGACTCCGCAGCCAACGTCGCCCAAAGATGCCCCGTCTGAGTCAGCCTCCGCTGCGGCCTCGAAGGTCCGCAAGAAAAGCGGCGGTGCCGGAGCCGGCGGGAACCGGAAGAGCCCGCCGGATGACCAGGGCCAGTCCCAGCCGAAGTCGCCGTCACAGTCGCTGGCGGCGGCGGCTAAGGATTCGACGGCAGACCTAGAGGCGGAGATGAGCGGGGCGTGCCCTCGGCTCGGGGCCTTCTATGAGTTCTTCTCCCTCGCCAATCTCACCCCTCCCATCCAGTGTGAGTCCAATCTTACCCTTCCCTCTCTTTTCGATCATGTTTCTCCTGAATCTTGGTCGAGAATTTCGCTTGGATCCTGAATCTTACCCTGTTTTCTTTATCGATTCGTCTGCTGCAGTTATGAGACGAACAACGAATCTTAGGCAAGATGAGCGTCCATCCGACGATCATCTCTTCTTCCTCGAAGTAGGTCTTACTATATTCTTTTTAACGTTTTATCCGTGAATCTTATCGCTAATTGTTTCTTTTGGTTGATACTGGATCTGAAATTGAAGGTGAAGCTATGCAATGGGAAGCTTGTGATCGTCGAGGCATGCTCCAGGGGATTTTACAGTCTTGGGAAGCAATGCTTGCTTTGCCACAATCTTGTCGATCTCCTGAGACATCTCAGTAGAGCATTTAATAATGTCGGCCTCCAATTCTTGCTATGTTTCGTTTCTTACATTAAATCTTTTGCTATTTCAGAAATTGTTAGAAGTAACAAACCTACAACATTTTGATTTCGATATTTTTCAGCATTAAATTTTTTTTTTGTGGCATTATGCATTGTTGCTAAGTTCTAGCAAGTGCTCAACTCTGTGCTGTGTGGTTTACAGGCTTATGAAGATCTCATGAAAGCCTTCATGGAACGGAACAAGGTTGGTTTGTTCTTGTTTAGTGTGGTGGATTCAGGAGCTTCTAATATGTTTCCATGTGGTTGATTCTTACTGATGTTTGCTTAGTTATTCCTTATTTCCTTCTTTGGCTGAAACTATGAGCTTATTGGTGTTCCTTGTTGACACTTAGTGTTGAAAATGAACTAGTTTTTTTATAATGACAACTTGCTTCTGTGATTAATATGGATCATCTTTGGCTACTCTATAACTTCTGCATTCTCTTCATGCTTAATCTGAAATATTTGATCATGTGCATCTTGACAAATCAAGTGAATCTTACAGAATGTCCAACTTATAATATCACAGGATTTTTTAGATCAAGTTCTGATTAATTTAGTGTTTCCTTTCTTAGGCCAAAGTAGCATGTCTTAGTTGGAAACCTTTTCAGTTGCTTAAAAAAGAAGAAAGCTAGGGCCGATATGTGTTTGCTTACTTAAAAAGAAAGTTGCAAACAATCTTTGGTGTTGTGTTTCTTGATTCTGTATTGTAGTCATGAGCTCCTTGGTTCAATCTTGTAGGTATATTAGTTTAATTTGCTTAGAATGTGTCATTTTATTCATTTCCACATCTAAATCTTGGGCTTGTGCATATCTTTGTTGTGGTACAGTCTAGCTAGTTGGTTGTTGAATGCATTCGGTTGACTAAGAGTGCCCTATTATTTGCAGTTTGGAAACCTGCCTTATGGATTTCGTGCAAACACATGGCTTGTGCCTCCAGTTGCTGCTCAGTCACCAGCCACATTTCCTTCCCTTCCTGCTGAGGATGAAACTTGGGGAGGCAATGGAGGTGGATGGTTTCAGGACAGTAGAAGTGATATGATGCCTTGGGCAAATGAGTTCCTTTTTCTTAAGTCCATGCCATGTAAGACAGCAGAAGAGAGACAAATCCGGGACAGAAGAGCTTTCCTGCTTCATATCCTATTTGTAGATGTTGCAATACTAAGAGCTGTTGCAGCTGTAAAGCAAGTTATGGATGAAAGAAAAAATGCAGCTACAGTCGGGGTAGATGAAATCTTGCAGTTTGAGACAGTGGGGGATTTTAGCATCACTGTCACTAAAGATGCTTCAGATGCAAGCTGTAAGGTGGATACAAAGATTGATGGAAGTAAAACAACTGGTATTGATGCCAAACATCTCGCTGAGAGGAACTTGCTAAAAGGAATCACATCAGATGAAAATACAGCAGCTCATGTATGGAATTTTGATCTTTTAAAGAAACCCTACCACAAAAGTGTCTTGTCTTTGTTGTTATGTCTTGTTTTATATGTTTAACGTCAGTTGACAAATTTGTGGCTTGACATTAGTTTCTGTTTTTTATATTTTTATTGTTAGTGAACAAATTTGTGGCTTTCAACCGCAGGATATCGCCATGTTGGGGGTTCTTAATGTGCGATACTGTGGTTATATCGCTGTTGTGAAAGTCAAGCATCATGAGAAAAGCGAACTGGATTTACCTTTGCAAGGTGTTGAAATTAAGGATCATCCTGAAGGTGGTGCAAATGCTTTGAACGTTAGCAGGTAAATAGCCACAATTACATACTCTGATTTCATTCATATAAAATAGTTTTTGCATACTTCATTTCGTTGAAGATATTATTTGTTATTCCAGTCTGAGAATGCTACTTCACAAAAGCCATACACCAAGAGAGAAAAGATTATATAATCATCTACAGAGTTCAAGGCATGAGGAACTCTCTGCAGCAAAAAAAATTGTGGAGAAATTGTTGAAAGATAGCCTAGTGAAGCTTGAGGAGGAGGAAGCTGAATGCAATGTTTCAGTAAGATGGGAATTGGGAGCTTGTTGGATACAACATTTGCAGGATCAGAATAATGGTGACAAAGACAAGAAACAGGTTGGTGAAAATGACAAAAAACAAATCACGACGAAGACAAAAAGTGAGATAAGAGTTGAAGGCCTTGGGAAGCCTCTTAAAATTCTTAAAAACCCAAAAAAGAAACCAGATTCTGATGAAGAAAAGACTTTAACCATTGACAGGAAATCATCTGATGAGATGCATGAAAAACAGAATACAAAGTTGCCTATCAAGGAACCTAAGGTAGAAAGCAAAGAAACTGAGAATTCTTGCAAGCTCAAAGATTTGTTGACTGAACCTGTATATACAAGGTTGCTAGAATCTAATACTGGACTTCATTTGAAGGTATGCACAAGTCACATGAATATATGCAGGTTATGCCTTATTTCAGGTGTATGTTCTGATTTTTCTACTGCTATCTCAGGTGTTGATTGTCAGTTGCAAATTCATGTCTTACTATTACAGAATTAGTAACTTTGTTTGTTTATTCTAAAGTTTCAGTTCTGTTGTACATATGTACACTTATCTGGGCTATGTATCATTAGTTAATTCCTGTCTATATCACAATTACTACTAAATAACATGTAAATTTATTGTCTGTGTGTGTATCATCTTAACTTACATAGAAACATATATTAAGATTACAATTAATTTGAAGATGAGAAGCTGATCTATTCTCATGATCAGTCTCCACAGGAATTAACTGAGATGGCAATGAGATATTATGATGAAGTTGCTCTCCCAAAGTTGGTATGCCTGAGTACAATTTTTTCATATTTAATTCATTATTTTCTGTTTTAGTATGGAATGATGGTTAATGAGTATTATTTGTACCTTGGCATGTATTCAGGTCTCAGATTTTGGGTCATTGGAGCTATCACCTGTTGATGGTCGTACTCTAACTGATTTCATGCATACAAGAGGTCTAAGAATACGCTCTCTTGGGCAAGTTGTGAGTCACCTTTAGCTTGAAGAGGCTGAATATATCTTTACTTTCACAAAGTATTTTTCCTAATTATATTAAATGCAATATTATGTACAATATCTGTCAGGTCAAGCTTTCAGAGAAGCTGTCTCATGTTCAGTCACTCTGTATTCATGAGATGATAGTAAGGGCTTTTAAGCATGTTGTACGAGCTGTGATTGCTTCTGTTTCTGATACTGGAGATTTATCTATATTGATGGCTGCAACACTTAACATGCTCCTTGGGCTTCCTGATTCTGATGTTTCACATTCTGCTATACGTGTGCACTTTCTAGTCTGGAGATGGCTTGAAGTATTTCTAAGAAAGCGATATAACTGGGAACTTACAATCTCAAACTATAATGATATAAGAAAATATGCTATTTTAAGAGGGCTATGTCACAAGGTAATGATCATTTTTCATTTCTGTAAATGATATTTAATTTTCCTTTCATCTTACATGTTCAATTTTCTTAGGTGGGAATTGAATTGGCACCCAGAGACTTTGATATGGATTCAAATTTCCCCTTTGACAAATCAGATATCATCAGCCTTGTACCTGTGCACAAGGTAAAGCTGCTAAGATGGTCTTATTTGAAATATGGTATCTACCATAATGTATCTTACATTCTTAGTGCTTTTGAATCTTTTGCAGCAAGTTGCATGCTCATCTGCAGATGCACGACAACTTCTAGAGTCTTCGAAAATGGCACTTGATAAGGGTAAACTTGAAGACGCAGTCAACTATGGAACAAAGGTAATTCGTCATAAGATACTGTACAGGTTAACTTCTTTGTAAAGACCTTTTTTCTCTTTCATTTGCTTTTGGTATGAAGGTGTAGTTGGATGCAGGCTCTGGCAAAATTAATTGCAGTCTGTGGTCCTTATAATCGGATGACTGCTGGAGCCTACAGTCTTTTAGCTGTTGTTCTCTACCATACTGGTGACCTTAATTAGGTAGCTTTCAGATATTTGTGTCACTGAAGGCCATGGTTCTTATGATATGGACTTATGGAGTATCTTACGATCTGTTATGTGCCATGGTTCTCTCTTTTCTGATATCTTAAAAGGAACCTTGTTAAATGGTCTATTTGAGTAAAATTGAGCAGATCAATTATGTTTTTACCAATCCAATGTCAAAAATACACCATTATGGACAATTTAAATTTGCCAAGTCCAACGATCTGAAATTTGGAGAATTGTAATGTAAAGTTTGTGTCATGGGTGATTATGTTCCGAGTGATTGAAACCGTTTTTTGTAATTCATATTTCATAATATTGACATGTAATTCTGTTGGAAATTTAGTTGGTAGCTAATTTATGCCTTGAATAAGTGCATGCAGGACCATTAGTGGGTCATGAGGTTGAAACAGATCAAAGAGCGATAAACCACAGTTCAATATTTTAATACAGCATTTGTGTTCCTGACTTGTGTCCTCTTTTAGTAGATCAATGTCTAATTCTAATTGGATTTATCTGTTTTTTAATGGCTTTTGCAAAGATCTGAATCGAGTTAAACCATGAAACAGTATTCTACCACTATGGTTTCTTACGCTAAGATGAATATTAGAATATGCTATATGGTGTTTTTTACTATTTAAAATTTTATATATCACTTCAATTATTAGGGATGACTTTTAGGAACTTTCTGTTATAAATTTTGAACCTGTGCTCCTGTCTTTGGCTGGGATTATACTAAATTATTGCAACTTTTAGGCCACAACTTATCAGCAGAAGGCATTGGACATAAATGAGAGGGAGCTTGGATTGGATCATCCAGATACAATGAAGAGCTACGGCGACCTAGCTGTTTTTTACTACAGGCTTCAACATACTGAATTGGCTCTAAAGTAACTTCAATTCTTATTTGTTGTAGTATCAAATCTTAGATAGTGTTCTTTTGATTGGGAATTCTAATATCTTGAATTATTAGATATTCCATCTTTTGTTTTTATAATGACTTGAACATTGGTACTGTCTTATAAGATATTATTGCAGTATAATATATTAGGATTCGAGGAGATATAAACTTAGAATTAGTGCCTCTTCTAGATAGAAAAAAAGAAGAAGACTTCTGGCAGGTAACGGTCAAAAATTTTTAACTAGGTTATTTGCATGAAATGATCTTGATGAATTAATACATAAAAGTAGAAATTTTAGTCTTGAATTCTAGATTACCAAACTAAAAAGATGGTTTCACTTAAAACAACATTCTTAGCATAATACTTGTAAAGTTAAGGAGAAGCCTTTCTTCTACTATAAGCATTGAAAAGAAGTTTGTAAGTTATTCAGCATGAATGCAATGATTGAGATATTTGTACAATTTGTTCATTGTATATCATGCTTCCCAGCACATGTAAAAAATGTCTACATGTCAGAAGCTATTTAATAATGTAAATCTTCTAACTATGACAAAGAAAGCTTTATGATATTAATTAGTGAAGGATAGAGCTTTAAACATACAGAGTTTGTCATAGGAGTACCATGGCAACAAAGTATTTAGAAAAAATTGCATCTATATCTTTTCTTATGTTATTCTTTAAAAGCTTAAAGAGTGACAAATGGTTTATCAAACTTATCAGCATTGTAAAAATTCAGGTTCCTCCAGTCCACTGTGACCATCTTATGAGAGAGAAAGAACACATCGGAATTTTGGTTGGAGAAAGAAGATAGCTCCATTAATATCACATGATTAGTTATAACATGGATTTATTAGCCAAATGGTGAAGAGGAAACTTAAAAATTTTAACACTTAGTCTTGTGGAAGGAGATTGAATAGGTTCTTGTCATAGGCTTGTCAAGAGACCAGACAAATTTCATAAAGTTTCTCCCATTTTTCTCAGTCTAGTCGGGGAATAAATTTTTATGGCCGTTGACAAAGGCCATTGTTCTATTTTAGTCTCATGTGTGACATGTCTTGAGTGTTTTCTCTGTTTGGTCATTGCTCATTTTTAGCTTGTGTTTTGAAGCACCGAGGTTTATATTCTTGATGTGTTATCATGAGGGTTGGTTGATATGACCGGTTAAACAGAGAATTTTTTTTTTACATGCCAATGCAAAACTTAATATTAAAGCTTCCATGACACATATCTGTCTTATGGTTTTGGTTATGTCTACTCTATTATTATGCATATTAGCTAAAATATGCAAAGATGGCATTTTCTTCGTTTTTTTGCCACAAAGAATGCAGCTTAATTTGAGAACAATGGCTTTCTAGATTTAACTTTAATATTTACTTCGTACCTGAAAATTAATGTGTGCATAAAAAGTTGAAGAACAGAAACTAACAAAAATTAAGCTTCTTACTTTCCAGGTTAGTATTGTTATGTTTTGGTGTTTGTATTGGAAATAATAAGCCAGGACCATGCTTCCATTATATGTTATTTACCATCACCCTTAATTTTTCTCCTGTTACTTGTTAATCAGGTATGTGAAACGTGCGTTGTATCTTTTGCATCTTACTTGTGGACCATCTCATCCAAACACAGCTGCTACATATATTAATGTGGCTATGATGGAGGAAGGCCTGGGAAATATACATGTGGCACTTAGATATCTTCATAAAGCTTTGAAATGCAATCAGAAGTTGCTTGGTCCTGACCACATTCAGGTTTGTTTTTGTTCTCAAATTCTGTTTCTTCTTGTGTCTTTTTATTTCTGAAGTAGTCATAGCATTCTTTTAAGATAAGCAGCTGATGCTTATTGTAGTTCGGTGTTAGAAATCATAAATTATTACAATAATTGGTTAATGAAGTCCCACAGAAACATTATTAATTACTTTGAGATGATAAGGCATGTATTACAGAGTGACTTCTAGCTAGTTCACCCCTAATCTGCTCACCTAGTGACCTGGATAATTAGGTGATCTAGAACCCCTTATCTATTGACCTTCTGCTGTGTGGGAGAGGGCTTTGCCAAAGCAGTATAAGTTAGCAGGTTCGACTTTCAGCAATCCATATAAATTAGGAGCATCATTGGCCTGTTATCAAGGGGTTCAGTTATATGCTTCATTAGACAATCTCTGGAACCCATTAGCCAAAGTTTGCCACACACATTATTATTCTGCCCTAACAAGAGTATACCATTCTCGGTCATGCAACCAAGATTTGTTATACATAAGAAAATGGGACAGCAATTCATTCCTTTTTAATTTGTTAGTTTGGGTTTGAACAAGTACATCAAGCAAAATCAGATGAGCTTAAAATCTATCATGTGGTAGAGTACAAAAGGTTTTGGGATCTATAAGAAAAGGATTGCTTTCATATCAAGGTCATCTGGGATGACCTAGTCAGCTTAATACCTAAGCGAACTCCTTCACTCTATTTTCTCTCTAACCTCCTCTTTCTACTCAACATGAGAAAACAATCATTTCCAAGTTCAAAATGGGCATTCCCTTTTGGATACTCTATTATATTTTGAAACACAGGTTACTTGACAAATAAAAAGTTCAATATCTCTAGATGCATTCCATATCCATACTCTAGTGGGACATCTAGTTTGGCTCCTTTGTGACCTCTGAAATGTACGAGCCATACCTTTCTACTTGTGGGGGTTAAGGCTGCGTACATTGTCCCTCCCGGATACTGAATTAATGTGCAAGTGTTAAGAGTGTTAGGCTGCCACTTTGTATACACCTCCAATATTTATTAGAGCTGACTATCTTCTAGATATGTCCAAGGGTACTTCTCGAACACTTTGTAAGTCACTAGTTTATATTTTATTATCGATTGGGAAGAGCTCATTATTTTATCATCTTTAATAGTTCAAGTAGATGGGGATCCACAAAGCATAGTCTATGGAATATAGATTTGATTTTGACTGTTACCTTTTACATTATTCTCTTTTCCTTACAAGTATATCAATATAAGATTTTGTTCTAAAAGGTGTTTTACAATGTACTGCACTAAGATGCTTGTCAACACTTTTTTTCTTCCCATCTTTTGATTCAGAACTATATATTTTCTTAAAGCAAAAATATGAGATTTCATTGTATACATGATTTTGCTGCCACATACACTCTGTCTCACTCTTTCAAAATTTTACTTGTTCCCATATCTTCGTCTTGTTATTTTCATTTCATTGCAAAACCAACACCAATTGTTTCCAACTATGTAAGGGAAAAAATTGCATCTCTGTTTTCTTGTGTTCTTGTATGGAGATGGTACACACACAGACATGATGTAGATGGACATACATAGGAACACAAAAATAATGGACACTAGCTGCATGTGTACGTGGAATGAAGTGGTTTTTTTGTCTCAAAACAGTCTCTTTTTCAGAAAAAGAGCTTCTGATACTAACTTGCCTTTTCAAATTAGTCCTCTGATTGGCTCTCTTATGATAACATGAAAGTTAATTTTTGGCAGATAAAAAACCTATCAACTTTATAGTATAATGATAATATCTTTTCCAGGTTTGCCTGTGATAAACCAGATTTATAATTTCATTGAATGATCTCACACTAACTGTCTTTTAACTTTCAATGTCTGATGTAAGTAGTTCCATTATTATTTTTTTGCATTGGATGGTAGACCTTATTTTATTTTTATATGAAGAGTATTAGGTATATATATAATATATGTATCTAATTTTCTACATTACATTAGACCGCAGCAAGTTACCATGCGATAGCTATTGCACTATCCTTGATGGAAGCATATCCTTTGAGTGTTCAACATGAGCAAACAACATTACAAATACTTAGAGCAAAGCTTGGTCCAGATGACTTGCGTACTCAGGTGATTTATGCATATCTTTATATGGAGAGACATCAATAAAACTTTTTTTTTCTTAATTCTGCATCGATTTAGTTTCTTGACTCACAGAGTTGCCATTTGATTTCGCAGGATGCTGCTGCCTGGCTTGAGTACTTTGAGTCAAAGGCTATTGAGCAGCAAGAAGCTGCTCGAAATGGTACGCGGAAGCCTGATGCATCTATTGCCAGCAAAGGCCACCTGAGGTACAGCAATAATTGCAGTGATTAGGTTTAACATGCTTTGGGTCACAAATACTGTGAGCATGCTCACTCTGCACTTATTGCTGATATACGTGATCTATATAACGTCATCCTCGTGCACTAAAATTAATATTTTCATTGACTAGATGTGCCAACTGAATTTTCTACTTCCACTAAAATGATGAATATCCTATGCCTGATCTCCTTGATTTCATTGATTCCAACCAAGATGGTAGAGGAAGAGATGCTGAATCCCTGAAGAGGAAGAATCTGGGTTTAATGGTATGTTGATAAGCCTTTATCTTGTTTAAATACTTCTGAGAATCTAATTGTGTATTTATGTTTGGTCATGTTGGCTTACATGTTTAATATATCCGCTTGCTACCTGAATGATTTTTTAAGTGGTAGATCGAATAAATGTCAAAGACAACATTTATAGAGCCAATAATTTCATGCTAACTTTGGTGGTGAATTAGGTCTTAGGTAGTATATAGTTTAACAGAATAACCTAATTTATAGCAAATATCAAGTTAGTCACTTGAAATAATTCAACTTGTACTTAATTTTTGCATCTAAATTAGTGGTAAACTGAATAAATTTTGAACTTAACACTCATAGAGCCAATTGTTTCATGTAAATATTGGCAATAAATCAGGTCTAACATAATATAGTGAGCAAACTATGCTAATTTATAACAAGCAACTAACAAGTTACTCACTTAAAATTTTTCAAATTGTACTTAGTTTTTACAGCTCTTGCTGCCTGCTACCAATCACTTGATTATAGGCATGCATTTATTTTACCTTGTCTGCCCTGCTTCTGGTTCAAGAAGATACTGCCTTATTGCTATATAACCTGTCCAAGTATTTGAAAGAGAGTCCAACTGAACCTAGAAAACAGAAGTAGATCCTCACTCTTAATTGTTGTGCATGTGGATAATCAAAATACTCAAGCTTTATGTATCAGTACTAGAAAAATATTTTTTGAGAAACATGTCCTACATCCAGCTAGTCTTCAAAATCATGATGTTAAATGAGAATTCGCTGCAAAGGCCATACTGTTTTTGCATAACAGTGTCCTTTAGGTATTTTTTATTGGTTATGAACAATATTTTCATAGTTTCAGAATTCTTTTAGTGTTTGATACTTAATTGCAACACAAACCAACTTATATTAACTAGATGCTTGTGCACTCTTTAATTAAAATCAAAATGTATTCCAGATTATTTATAGTATTTAAAAATATATATTTTTGTGTTACTGGGCAGTTTTTCTCTCTGTACTAAGATGCTAATGTAGTTGCTGAAAGAAATTGATGATGAATCAGACACTTAACCTATAAATGGAGCCAATACTAATGCTTGTACAATTCTTGTTACCTTTTCTTCTGCTTGTTGAATTCTTTTTTCATTTTTTCTCTCAATTTAATGAACATAAGAATGCTAACCTTTTTATTTTTGAATTTAAAGTTTCTCAAAAAATTTTAATTGGAAGAGCTTCACTTGGTTTTCCTTTTATCGCAAAAACCAAGCAATCAGTTTTGTACTGATTCAGGTGAAAGTGCAGTCATCTCAAAACTTGAATGTGGCAGATTCTTTGTCCAAGGATTCAGTAGCTACTATTTCAGATGAAGTGAAACAAGTGACTGATGGTAGTGATACCCAAGATGATGAGAACATGAGTAGTCCAGGTGTTGAGCCAAAACATGAAGATGCTGTTGCCAAAAAGCAGTTATTTGTTTCTCAACAATCTAAAGGAACAGCAGAGCAAAAGGTTGCTTCTTTTAGTGAAGATGTAAGAGAGATAAATACAGAAGCAGAAGATGGTTGGCAACCTGTTCAAAGACCAAGGTCCATCGGAGGTTCAAGCCAGCAAATCAAGCATCAACGTACAAGCACCTGGAAAACCTACAACTATCAGATGAATGATGTTCCTAGTGAAACTGTTCAATCCAAGCCACAGTTTTCTTATTTAAATAATGGGTATTATTTGCTTAAGAAAAAGATAGTTATTCCTGGAAGCTTTAATGACAATCTTAACATGCAAGTTCAGTCACCAGACACCAGATCTGGTCAGAAGGCGTATAAGGCTGTAACTTATCGGGTGAAGTCAGTGCCTTCATCCACCAATCCTGAGATCAGTCATAACTCTTGGAGTGCTGTCGAAAGAACGACTTCCCCATTAGATGCTCATGCACCCTATTATCGCCATGATAGCCAGGTATTAGAGAATCAGAAGAACCTAATAGGTGGTGTCTCTGAGCCTCGCAACAATTTGGTTCATAGTTTTAGTAATTCTCCATCATATAAAGATGTAGCACTGGCACCTCCAGGAACAATTGCCAAGATACATAGCCGAAAGTTTCAGGAGAATATGCCATTGGAACAAGAGTTGTCTATTGGTGGCAATGCATCTGAAATAAAGGAATCATTTTTGGCCGAGGAACATACAGAAAATGCTGCAGAGCTATCTGAGATATCTAACATAACCCAAGATAAGGACACTGTCCAGGATGCGTTTTTAGACTCAGATAAAAAAGTTGAAGTTGATCATGAAGAAGAAAGAAAGGAAGATTGTGAAACAGAACAATTACTAGAACCATCATCTTCTGATTTGGAAGTGGCATCTTGTAGTAGCATGCTCACCAAGAATATCATTGACAATTGTGTATCTAGCAATGAGGTTCAAGGAGTTGAGCAAAATGAGAATCATGATCAGAATTTGTCAACAAATACATCTGATAGGAAAAAATCTGAGTGTCCCATCACTGCAGAAAGCAAAGAAGATAATCATGACGAAGCCTCATGTACCAATGTTGGTATCAGTTCTTACTCTAGTCTCCATCAATTCAATTTCAAGAAGGTTCTCATCCCTGAGAAAACAGGTGGTGATTATCCCACGATGGAACTACCACCTTCTAATTATGATGGGAGAGAGGTATCTAGCAAGAAGCTGTCTGCATCTGCTGCACCGTTTAGCCCTTTCCCTGCTACAGTACTTGGTCCTGTTCCTGTAACTGTTGGTCTTCCTCCTAATGGTACAATTTCTGCAGTTACACCATGGCCATTGAGTTCCAGTCTGCATGCTTCACCCACGGCTGTAATGCCAATGGTGCCTCCTATTTGTACCTCACCGCATCATCCTTATCCTTCTTCACCTAGGCCTTCGCACATTCTACGTCCCTTGCCATTTATATATCCACCATATACCCAACCTCAAGTCATTCCAAATACCACTTTTGCTATGAACGGTAACATATTTCATGGAAACCATTATCCATGGCAGTGCAACATTGGTGCAAACGTTCCTGACTTTGCGCCAGGATCAGTATGGTCTGGTTCTCATCCTGTGGACTTCTCATCTTTGCCACCCATCATTAGTCCAACTTCTGAATCCGTGTTGGAACCAATTATAACATCTCATTTAAGAACTGATGTGAGTCTAGACCTTCCATCGGATAACAATACTGAAGAAGGGACCAAAACAGAAGAGAATAATGAGATATCCCAGATTATAGACATTTGTAAACCGCTGGATGGTAACTGGTTAGAGAAACGGGAATCTGAAGAATCTCACAGAAATAATACAAAAATTACCGACTTGGAATCTGAGACGGTTTTCAGACAAGATGCACAGCATAGTGGTGGAAGGCATGTCTTCAGGAGTAGCAAAAAGTATGAGGGTGAGGGAAGCTTTAGCATATACATCAAGGGTAGAAATCGCCGTAAACAGACACTAAAGCTGGCTATAAGTTTGCTCAATATGCCATATGGATCACAGTCATTTAAAGTTATATATAGCAGAGTAGTAAGAGGAAGTGATGTTATAAGTGCAACAGATATATCTTCCAGTGAAAATATTACTTCCGACTAGTCACAAGCAAAGAACACTACAAACTTCAAAATGGGCAGGAAAGAATTTTTTTTATTGTTCAAGCCACATCCAGGAGGACGTGACTGAAAAATTAGCAATGTTGATAATTTAGTTATTGCTATTTTTCAGGCAACTGATATTTTTTATTAAGAAGCCAAGATTGAACGTTCAGGAAGGTAAGCGACAAATCTCCTCATGGTCCAAGCCAGGTATTTCTTTGTTAATTAGCTTGACAATGTTACATAACTTGCAGATTTATTGCTCATCAATGCACCTCCATATACTTTATTGTCAATAACATCTCTTTTGCTTTAATTTTGTGTTGGTTTCTCAAGCATACAATTAATTTATCCTGTTTAACATAAGTTATTAGGAAGAAACTTTGTTTGTGAACTGATCATGATTCACCTTTGAAATCCCCAAATTTTTTAATCTCGAGTATCTTCAGTATTGATATCTCACACCATCAAAAAGCTCATAGTATACCATCATGCATGTAATTTATAAGCCTGACTCGATATTTTAGTTCCGGTCTAGCCATTCCAATTGCCAAGCAACCGGTCAAGAGAGACAGACTGAGCGGATATTTTCAGGCTTCCGAAGATGTTTTGATATGCATGAAACTAGTATCAACATCTTTTTGAGGCGCAGATTTTTGCTTCTATTGTAGCTTTCTCTAATTTGCAATCTTGATAATCAGATTGCTGGAGTTAAGTTGTTTTTTCTAATTACCTCTCATCTGTTGCAAATTCCAGGGTATGGCTTACCATCAAATCCAACCTAATTCCTTTTAGTTAAGTCTTCCACTTGCTATGTTTACTGCTGTTGATCTAATCATCTATCACACGTCTTGAGTCTCTGGGCTCATTGGATTTCCAGTCTACCAGGGATTATCAGTTCATTTGTTGAAGCAGTACAACATTTAATAATGATGTTAAATCCGATTAGAAAGCTGGGTTGTGCATCCTACCTCTTATGATTTTGTTTTTATGACATTATCTACAACCATTTTCTTGCATTCTCAAATTAGAGCAGATTTATCCGAAAATTAGACTTGTAATATAGCTGCCACACTACCTTTTTGGCATTCCAGTACAGACTAGGTAGATTGCTTGAATTGTAATGTATGCCTCTGTTATTCAGTAGTGATGCTCAAGCAAGATTTATGTGTGGTCGAGTTTTCAACTTGCACAACATATATAATTTTTTTTTGTATGTTGTTTGTCATAGCTTTCTAGATGTATGTATATCATTTGCCATCTTTTCAACTCAACATTAAATGCTTTCTGAGTAGAGTGTGGGGTTAATTTGTGGTGTTTGAATGAAATTGGGTGATTGATCATTCACAAAAATATTTTTGCATGATCATTCCTAGTATTTTCATTTCTTCTTCCGTACAGGCTGATGAAGACCATTTCGTCTGCAGGTTCACAACATAGATTGTTGAGAAGGCTATGAAGTTCCAAGTCTAGAGAGGATGGAAATAGCGTAGAACTTTTGACCAAATCATTAGAATTAGGTTGAAACTATTAACCATTTTTTCTTCTCCATTGAAGAGACATGTATGAGCATTTTTCTCCTCTCTTTTTTCCCCTTTTCCTTTTGAGGATTCTGAAATTTATAGCCGACAACATTGTAAGTCATGGGATTTTGTGAACCTCGACTTTTCTACCCATCAAAATAACTTTTGCAATTTCTGCTAATATATTCTTTTCGGGTATGCGTTTCATGCTTGCAAAATTAACGTCATTCAGTCGTTGATAGGGTTGGGAAAATTCTCTTATTTTTTTATCTGATGTGATGGTCAAAGTGAAAATTTTAAGCTTAATTAGCTGCTTCTAAAACCTGATATTCCTGATCATCGACTTGATTATGAGTTGGAAACGTTGAACATCGGAGATCAGTATATTCTAATTTGTTTAAATCAATGCATTTAGGATGCTGTTATTCTTTTCTTTAATAATCCCTCGATTGAATCTGAAATGATCAAAGAGGTAAATCAATGATTCCATCTCTAAAAGCATTTGTCATGGGCAAACCGATGTATTAATTTCGTTTGACTCAAATTATTGATCAAAATACGCAGATATTTTTATTTTTCATTGCTACTGTCATTTTTGTTCTCATTAGGTTTCTAATTCTTCTTAAGCTTTGTACGGACAAGATTTTATCTATAAAGATTAAGATAACTAATTGGAAAAAATAATAATAATAATAACAACAACAAATAATCAACATGGTAACAATGAATCTGGAAGTTTGACATGTCTTCAAGTTAGTACGTGGGAAGATACTAATGGTTTCAGCACCTCTTCAGTTCTTGTAGAATTCCTTCAGCAAAGAGAGATCGCCATCATCGGACGACACAGTCGACGCGAAATTTATAATGTTCATCTCTCGTGGCTCAGATATCCACTCTTTGTATGATCACAACCCATAGCATAAGAAACCCTCGAGGATCAGATCCAACATGAGGTGATCCGATGAACGAGAACTGTTGATATGATGAGATTTCCATGAAGTAAGTGGTGCAGCATTAGGCATACGAGATATCTATCAACCAGTAGTAGTACTTGATGGCTCATCACCGTCATCATCTTCTTCTCGGCCGCATCACCCACTTCTGCCGCCACCCGATACGCGTACAGGTTCGAGGGAAATGGGTAACCTAAAGAAGTGCTCCTCTCCCCTCTCATCGATCTTCCTCACCCATCTGCTTTTGCTGCGCGGCCTCCTCCGCCCTGATCCCTTCGCGCTCTTCCGCCGTTCCACGCCGCCTGCCGTCGTCCCCGTCCTTCCCACCTCCTCAATCTTCCCTATCATCGTCACCTCCATCCCATCTTCGCCTATCGGCCCCTCCTCCCTCCCCGCAGACAGTTAGCGATCGCCACCGAACTCCTCGGATTGAAGCGGAGCAGCTCGAGCAGGCCTGCGTACGGGTCGGACTTGCAGCCCACCAGAGAGCAGCCGATGTGCTCGTGATACGGGTCGCCCACCTTGAACTCCACCGCGTCGTCCACGCCGGACTCCTCGACGACATCCTTCGTGGGAGCGAGCGACACCTCCTCCGGGATGATGCAGACGAGTCTGCCTCCGGTTTGTCGAGCTGCAGCGGCGAGGGCTCCCGTGGATTGGGACGCCTCCGGTGAGCTTTGTATGGTTGGTCACGGGATCTTCTACAAGCCCTTAGGTGATCGACTTCATCTTTCTGCTGTTTTGAAGCTCAACTACCCCAAGACTTCCAACATCTCTACCAGTCTGGTGAGCGGGACTGTCGAGAGCTTGGGGCCCCACCACATCGATCCCATCTCGCTTGTAGCCTATGCTCAAAAGGAGTATGTTTTCACGATGATCCCCCAAGCCAACCACTCATGCTCCTCTCTTCCATTCCAGGAGGAATCACTAAGTTTCGGGCCTACTTCTGTTTGTAGTCATCTCCTCCGGTATATGACTGGTAGAACATTTCAGCTAGACTACGGCAGTGGCTGCACCGGTAGCAACTGTGGAACTCTAAGTAGTAGCTTTGGGTTCTCCGCTAGATTCTTGTCCTTCGATATGATACAGTGCTCGGAGAACGGCCGGTTGCATCTCTACATCGAATTCTCCAATTCCAGTTATCTTTCATATGATGTCCCGATGGTGCCTAAGAAGTCCATGATGGGTGAAGGCTATTGGGACCATGTTAAGAATCGTCTCTGTCTCATAGCCTGTCACATTCTTGAAGGGAGTTCACAGGCGAGTCCCTCTGTTGGTGATTGCTCGATCGGACTGAGCTTATGGTTCCCAACTGTCCTGACGCTGAGAAGAAAGGACGTGGTCGGTCATATGTGGAGTAACAAGAAGAAGAGAGACCCTGGCTACTTCAGCATGGTCTCGTTCCACCGGTCGGGTGGGCGAATGGTCACGATTCCTGGGCTGAGATATAACTACACCCTAATAGATTCTGTCAGCGGGCCTTGCAAGGTGAGAAGTGGCAGCACACAGTCGAGCGAGGAAAGGTATCCAGATGGAAGATGTTCCCGCGACATGCGGTTCAGTATCGCGGTGGAGGATGCCGGCGGCCGAAGTGGATGGGGGGAAGCTAATGTCTTTTCTATGGGCGACGAGTTTTGTGATGATTATGACTTCGTTACGACGTCGGAGACGGCAAGCTTCGTGCCTGCAGCTGACTGGGTCGCGAAGAATCAAAGTGTTTGGAACGTAAGCTATGCCATAAGCTATTATATGTACTCTGCTTCCGCTGAGGGGGGCGAACAGTTTGGCATCGCTGCTGAGGGGATATACGATGCTGGAAGTGGAACACTCTGCATGAAGGGATGTCGATCTCCGAGTTTGCCCACCAAAAACCAAACAGCAATTGACTGTGAGATCTTAATCAATATCCAGTTTCCCCCTCTCCACTCGAAGATGGGA
>NC_088358.1:26302500-26322500 GCF_036884655.1 Musa acuminata AAA Group | reverse complement strand
CAGTTCTTGTAGAATTCTATCAGCAAAGAGAGATCGCCATCAGCGGACGACACAGTCGACGCGAAATTTATAATGTTCATCTCTCGTGGTTCAGAATTCTATCCACTCTTTGTATGATCACAACCCATAGCATAAGAAACCCTCGAGGATCAGATCCAACATGAGGTGATACGATGAACGAGAACTGTTGATATGATGAGATTTCCATGAAGTAAGTGGTGCAGCATTAGGCATACGAGATATCTATCAACCAGTAGTAGTACTTGATGGCTCATCACCGTCATCATCTTCTTCTCGGCCGCATCACCCACTTCTGCCGCCATCCGATACGCGTACAGGTTCGAGGGAAATGGGTAACCTAAAGAAGTGCTCCTCTCCCCTCTCATCGATCTTCCTCACCCATCTGCTTTTGCTGCGCGGCCTCCTCCGCCCTGATCCCTTCGCGCTCTTCCGCCGTTCCACGCCGCCTGCCGTCGTCCCCGTCCTTCCCACCTCCTCAATCTTCCCTATCATCGTCACCTCCATCCCATCTTCGCCTATCGGCCCCTCCTCCCTCCCCGCAGACAGTTAGCGATCGCCACCGAACTCCTCGGATTGAAGCGGAGCAGCTCGAGCAGGCCTGCGTACGGGTCGGACTTGCAGCCCACCAGAGAGCAGCCGATGTGCTCGTGATACGGGTCGCCCACCTTGAACTCCACCGCGTCGTCCACGCCGGACTCCTCGACGACATCCTTCGTGGGAGCGAGCGACACCTCCTCCGGGATGATGCAGACGAGTCTGCCTCCGGTTTGTCGAGCTGCGGCGGCGAGTGCTCCCGTGGATTGGGATGCCTCCGGTGAGACTTGTACTATTAGCTTGGCACCCATGCCGGCCGCCAGGGCCGATACGAACTCGTCGCTCGCAGGTTCCGCTGATGGATGACCATCATTTCTTCTTCTTCTTCTTCTTCTTCTTCTTCCACTGTCCCGGGAAAGCTAGAAAAGGAAGAGAAAACTAGCGCATTTAGCTCGTTCATAGGTTGATTTAAATGCCTTGTATTTCCGACCATATCTAACACCCAAACTTGGAGTATATACTTTACGATCTTAATAATACATCTGATTTCGTGCTCTTACAAAATATATCTTTGTTTAAAGACTGTGAACTATTAAATTACATCAAAACTTGTGAACAATGAAAGATATGTTTATATATATGCTTTGTCCGATGGAAGGTCACATAAACTTACTGTTACAGACAAAAGAGTACTTTTGATTTCCCTACATTCTTGGCGAGTGATCAATGGTTGCAGAAGATGTTTGATCCAAGAAGAAAAAGTTGTATGCAATAAGAAAGATAAAGGTAGATTGGTTTCCAAAGAAACTCACACGGTCGATTTGCTTGAAATTAATGCATAATATTTATATATATTAATCGACAGGAGAAACAGAAGAAAGTGGAAAGATTACCGGTTTGAGAGTGTCTAAGCAACCATCGACAGCGTTTTCTCGAGACCAAACCATTCTTTTCATCTGTTTCTCCTCCACCAATTAATGTGATTCTCCCCAACACCGTTGCGTGTGCGATAGAACCAAAGAGTTAACAGAGCGAGAGAGAGAGAGAGAGAGAGGGGGGTTGGGGATCGAAGAAGAAGCAGAGGAATTAATAGAAGGTGGGGAAGGTGGTGGCTATCGCTGTAGACTACGTGTTTTGGTCGTCATCGACGCTGGCCTTAGCGAAAGGTGAAGGCTATCATACAAAGCAAACCCGTCCCGATCGGTGATACACTTCAGCCGCGTCCGATTCCTCGGCGACTTGGGTCAAACGCTGCCTATTTCTAAGAAATATGTCCATATTTATCGTTGCAGAAAATTAAAAATAGTTATAAAATCTATCTCTTCAACATCTGCAAGGTGTTATGATTAAAGCTAAGCTAATGATCTATCAAAGTCTAAACTACCCGATAATTATAGTAACCATTTTTAATTCATGTCTTGATATAACATATGTATATGTACTTATGTATATAAAAAAAACTAAATTCTTGGTTTTAACTCACACTTAATTTGATCATCGAAGTAATAATATCTTTATTTAGTTTATGAAGTTGCAGATATACATATATCAATCTAACATTGGGATCCATTTTCACGGTAATAACGAAGACAAAAAAAATAGAGTGAAAAAATTTTGTGACGTGAGGAGGAAACGATCAACTCGAATGATGATATCAGCGTGACTGGTCCAGCAAGTCTGGCTGTCATCCATAATTCCGTGATGTTGATATGTAAGCTTCAGCTAAAAATAGCCATTAGTCCTTCAGTGATTCATCAGAGTATAATGCATGGGGCTGCATGACAGTCAGCCTTGTCTGTCATCATCATCGTAAATGGATTGCACTTGAGAGATGAAGCTTTTATCTTTCCAAGGTTGGCTGATGCTCACACTTCCTCTTGAATTATTTGTGCAAATCCACCTTTTTGTGGACTTGGATGGAGTTTGATTGGCATTTATTATGGTCTGCTCCATGCCAGCCTGCTGCAGTTTGGATGTCTTCTGCTTGTGGTTCCCGCTGCCTCTTCGAGAGAGAGAGAGAGAGAGAGAGATGCAAGTCTCAAACAACATATACTGATAACTGTGACCTCTTAGCTTTTATTTGATTTCATTATTCTTCGATTGATGTAAGATTAAATATGTCTATTACTGCTCCGATTCGACGTCATATGATAAATCATTATTTATCTTCGTATTAGTATAAACAAATCCTCACGACTGATTACGACAAATGATAACTAATCACACGAGTATTATTATTTAGATGAAAAACATGAATCACGAATGATAGGGAGGAGAAATGAGTACTCCATTGGCAAGGCATATACTCGACGTCACGTAGAGATTAGCCGAGGAGACATTGCCTGGCGTGGAGTAGTCCCAAAGCCAAGCGAAGAGATGTGTATGTATGCTTTGTGATTCCTCCCTCATCGAGCACTGTAATCTTTTGCTGTCGAGCAATGTAATCTTTTGCCATCCACCCATTTGGTGCCATTTCATATGTGAAATCTAATTGGATTTATAATGTACATTGTACTGTTGTAGTAGTAGTAGACACGTACACAGAAACAATAATACATGCATTCACAGGCCACAGTGTGTGTGTGTTTTGGGCGTCGACAAAGCGTTTATGAATTACATATATATATATATATATATATATATATATATATATCCAACTTGAGATGACAATTCCGGGTACATCTTTATGAATTACATAATTATGAAAAAGATCAAATGTATGTTTTCATAGGCCAAGCTACCCAAAAAGTTTTGGGATGAGGTTTTAAGGACTGTAGTTGATGTGATCAACTTATTACCATTTACAGCCCTAGATAGTGATATTACAGAGTATGTATGGTTATGGAAAAATGTTTCATACAGACATTTAAGAGTGTTTAGTTGTCGTATAAGAAGATTTGATTGTCATAGAAGAAATATATCGAGAAGGTATTGAAAAGGTTCAGTATAAACAATACAAAGCCAATTGGTTCTCCTCTTGCAAGTCATTTTAAGTTATGCTTGGAACATAGTCCTTCAAGTGATGAGGAGAAAGAGAAAATACAAAAGGTTCCTTATGCTTCAGCAGTTGGAAGTTTAATGTATCCGATGGTATGTACGAAGCCGAACATCGCATATGTAGTGAGTGTTACTAGTATATTTCTTGTAAATCCAAGCAAAGAGCACTGGGTAGCAATGATGTTTGTTTAAGCTTTGCAGGATCAGAATAATGGTGACAAAGACAAGAAACAGGTTGGTGAAAATGACAAAAAACAAATCACGACGAAGACAAAAAGTGAGATAAGAGTTGAAGGCCTTGGGAAGCCTCTTAAAATTCTTAAAAACCCAAAAAAGAAACCAGATTCTGATGAAGAAAAGACTTTAACCATTGACAGGAAATCATCTGATGAGATGCATGAAAAACAGAATACAAAGTTGCCTATCAAGGAACCTAAGGTAGAAAGCAAAGAAACTGAGAATTCTTGCAAGCTCAAAGATTTGTTGACTGAACCTGTATATACAAGGTTGCTAGAATCTAATACTGGACTTCATTTGAAGGTATGCACAAGTCACATGAATATATGCAGGTTATGCCTTATTTCAGGTGTATGTTCTGATTTTTCTACTGCTATCTCAGGTGTTGATTGTCAGTTGCAAATTCATGTCTTACTATTACAGAATTAGTAACTTTGTTTGTTTATTCTAAAGTTTCAGTTCTGTTGTACATATGTACACTTATCTGGGCTATGTATCATTAGTTAATTCCTGTCTATATCACAATTACTACTAAATAACATGTAAATTTATTGTCTGTGTGTGTATCATCTTAACTTACATAGAAACATATATTAAGATTACAATTAATTTGAAGATGAGAAGCTGATCTATTCTCATGATCAGTCTCCACAGGAATTAACTGAGATGGCAATGAGATATTATGATGAAGTTGCTCTCCCAAAGTTGGTATGCCTGAGTACAATTTTTTCATATTTAATTCATTATTTTCTGTTTTAGTATGGAATGATGGTTAATGAGTATTATTTGTACCTTGGCATGTATTCAGGTCTCAGATTTTGGGTCATTGGAGCTATCACCTGTTGATGGTCGTACTCTAACTGATTTCATGCATACAAGAGGTCTAAGAATACGCTCTCTTGGGCAAGTTGTGAGTCACCTTTAGCTTGAAGAGGCTGAATATATCTTTACTTTCACAAAGTATTTTTCCTAATTATATTAAATGCAATATTATGTACAATATCTGTCAGGTCAAGCTTTCAGAGAAGCTGTCTCATGTTCAGTCACTCTGTATTCATGAGATGATAGTAAGGGCTTTTAAGCATGTTGTACGAGCTGTGATTGCTTCTGTTTCTGATACTGGAGATTTATCTATATTGATGGCTGCAACACTTAACATGCTCCTTGGGCTTCCTGATTCTGATGTTTCACATTCTGCTATACGTGTGCACTTTCTAGTCTGGAGATGGCTTGAAGTATTTCTAAGAAAGCGATATAACTGGGAACTTACAATCTCAAACTATAATGATATAAGAAAATATGCTATTTTAAGAGGGCTATGTCACAAGGTAATGATCATTTTTCATTTCTGTAAATGATATTTAATTTTCCTTTCATCTTACATGTTCAATTTTCTTAGGTGGGAATTGAATTGGCACCCAGAGACTTTGATATGGATTCAAATTTCCCCTTTGACAAATCAGATATCATCAGCCTTGTACCTGTGCACAAGGTAAAGCTGCTAAGATGGTCTTATTTGAAATATGGTATCTACCATAATGTATCTTACATTCTTAGTGCTTTTGAATCTTTTGCAGCAAGTTGCATGCTCATCTGCAGATGCACGACAACTTCTAGAGTCTTCGAAAATGGCACTTGATAAGGGTAAAACTTGAAGACGCAGTCAACTATGGAACAAAGGTAATTCGTCATAAGATACTGTACAGGTTAACTTCTTTGTAAAGACCTTTTTTCTCTTTCATTTGCTTTTGGTATGAAGGTGTAGTTGGATGCAGGCTCTGGCAAAATTAATTGCAGTCTGTGGTCCTTATAATCGGATGACTGCTGGAGCCTACAGTCTTTTAGCTGTTGTTCTCTACCATACTGGTGACCTTAATTAGGTAGCTTTCAGATATTTGTGTCACTGAAGGCCATGGTTCTTATGATATGGACTTATGGAGTATCTTACGATCTGTTATGTGCCATGGTTCTCTCTTTTCTGATATCTTAAAAGGAACCTTGTTAAATGGTCTATTTGAGTAAAATTGAGCAGATCAATTATGTTTTTACCAATCCAATGTCAAAAATACACCATTATGGACAATTTAAATTTGCCAAGTCCAACGATCTGAAATTTGGAGAATTGTAATGTAAAGTTTGTGTCATGGGTGATTATGTTCCGAGTGATTGAAACCGTTTTTTGTAATTCATATTTCATAATATTGACATGTAATTCTGTTGGAAATTTAGTTGGTAGCTAATTTATGCCTTGAATAAGTGCATGCAGGACCATTAGTGGGTCATGAGGTTGAAACAGATCAAAGAGCGATAAACCACAGTTCAATATTTTAATACAGCATTTGTGTTCCTGACTTGTGTCCTCTTTTAGTAGATCAATGTCTAATTCTAATTGGATTTATCTGTTTTTTAATGGCTTTTGCAAAGATCTGAATCGAGTTAAACCATGAAACAGTATTCTACCACTATGGTTTCTTACGCTAAGATGAATATTATAATATGCTATATGGTGTTTTTTACTATTTAAAATTTTATATATCACTTCAATTATTAGGGATGACTTTTAGGAACTTTCTGTTATAAATTTTGAACCTGTGCTCCTGTCTTTGGCTGGGATTATACTAAATTATTGCAACTTTTAGGCCACAACTTATCAGCAGAAGGCATTGGACATAAATGAGAGGGAGCTTGGATTGGATCATCCAGATACAATGAAGAGCTACGGCGACCTAGCTGTTTTTTACTACAGGCTTCAACATACTGAATTGGCTCTAAAGTAACTTCAATTCTTATTTGTTGTAGTATCAAATCTTAGATAGTGTTCTTTTGATTGGGAATTCTAATATCTTGAATTATTAGATATTCCATCTTTTGTTTTTATAATGACTTGAACATTGGTACTGTCTTATAAGATATTATTGCAGTATAATATATTAGGATTCGAGGAGATATAAACTTAGAATTAGTGCCTCTTCTAGATAGAAAAAAAGAAGAAGACTTCTGGCAGGTAACGGTCAAAAATTTTTAACTAGGTTATTTGCATGAAATGATCTTGATGAATTAATACATAAAAGTAGAAATTTTAGTCTTGAATTCTAGATTACCAAACTAAAAAGATGGTTTCACTTAAAACAACATTCTTAGCATAATACTTGTAAAGTTAAGGAGAAGCCTTTCTTCTACTATAAGCATTGAAAAGAAGTTTGTAAGTTATTCAGCATGAATGCAATGATTGAGATATTTGTACAATTTGTTCATTGTATATCATGCTTCCCAGCACATGTAAAAAATGTCTACATGTCAGAAGCTATTTAATAATGTAAATCTTCTAACTATGACAAAGAAAGCTTTATGATATTAATTAGTGAAGGATAGAGCTTTAAACATACAGAGTTTGTCGTAGGAGTACCATGGTAACAAAGTATTTAGAAAAAATTGCATCTATATCTTTTCTTATGTTATTCTTTAAAAGCTTAAAGAGTGACAAATGGTTTATCAAACTTATCAGCATTGTAAAAATTCAGGTTCCTCCGGTCCACTGTGACCATCTTATGAGAGAGAAAGAACACATCGGAATTTTGGTTGGAGAAAGAAGATAGCTCCATTAATATCACATGATTAGTTATAACATGGATTTATTAGCCAAATGGTGAAGAGGAAACTTAAAAATTTTAACACTTAGTCTTGTGGAAGGAGATTGAATAGGTTCTTGTCATAGGCTTGTCAAGAGACCAGACAAATTTCATAAAGTTTCTCCCATTTTTCTCAGTCTAGTCGGGGAATAAATTTTTATGGCCGTTGACAAAGGCCATTGTTCTATTTTAGTCTCATGTGTGACATGTCTTGAGTGTTTTCTCTGTTTGGTCATTGCTCATTTTTAGCTTGTGTTTTGAAGCACCGAGGTTTATATTCTTGATGTGTTATCATGAGGGTTGGTTGATATGACCGGTTAAACAGAGAATTTTTTTTTTACATGCCAATGCAAAACTTAATATTAAAGCTTCCATGACACATATCTGTCTTATGGTTTTGGTTATGTCTACTCTATTATTATGCATATTAGCTAAAATATGCAAAGATGGCATTTTCTTCGTTTTTTTGCCACAAAGAATGCAGCTTAATTTGAGAACAATGGCTTTCTAGATTTAACTTTAATATTTACTTCGTACCTGAAAATTAATGTGTGCATAAAAAGTTGAAGAACAGAAACTAACAAAAATTAAGCTTCTTACTTTCCAGGTTAGTATTGTTATGTTTTGGTGTTTGTATTGGAAATAATAAGCCAGGACCATGCTTCCATTATATGTTATTTACCATCACCCTTAATTTTTCTCCTGTTACTTGTTAATCAGGTATGTGAAACGTGCGTTGTATCTTGTGCATCTTACTTGTGGACCATCTCATCCAAACACAGCTGCTACATATATTAATGTGGCTATGATGGAGGAAGGCCTGGGAAATATACATGTGGCACTTAGATATCTTCATAAAGCTTTGAAATGCAATCAGAAGTTGCTTGGTCCTGACCACATTCAGGTTTGTTTTTGTTCTCAAATTCTGTTTCTTCTTGTGTCTTTTTATTTCTGAAGTAGTCATAACATTCTTTTAAGATAAGCAGCTGATGCTTATTGTAGTTCGGTGTTAGAAATCATAAATTATTACAATAATTGGTTAATGAAGTCCCACAGAAACATTATTAATTACTTTGAGATGATAAGGCATGTATTACAGAGTGACTTCTAGCTAGTTCACCCCTAATCTGCTCACCTAGTGACCTGGATAATTAGGTGATCTAGAACCCCTTATCTATTGACCTTCTGCTGTGTGGGAGAGGGCTTTGCCAAAGCAGTATAAGTTAGCAGGTTCGACTTTCAGCAATCCATATAAATTAGGAGCATCATTGGCCTGTTATCAAGGGGTTCAGTTATATGCTTCATTAGACAATCTCTGGAACCCATTAGCCAAAGTTTGCCACACACATTATTATTCTGCCCTAACAAGAGTATACCATTCTCGGTCATGCAACCAAGATTTGTTATACATAAGAAAATGGGACAGCAATTCATTCCTTTTTAATTTGTTAGTTTGGGTTTGAACAAGTACATCAAGCAAAATCAGATGAGCTTAAAATCTATCATGTGGTAGAGTACAAAAGGTTTTGGGATCTATAAGAAAAGGATTGCTTTCATATCAAGGTCATCTGGGATGACCTAGTCAGCTTAATACCTAAGCGAACTCCTTCACTCTATTTTCTCTCTAACCTCCTCTTTCTACTCAACATGAGAAAACAATCATTTCCAAGTTCAAAATGGGCATTCCCTTTTGGATACTCTATTATATTTTGAAACACAGGTTACTTGACAAATAAAAAGTTCAATATCTCTAGATGCATTCCATATCCATACTCTAGTGGGACATCTAGTTTGGCTCCTTTGTGACCTCTGAAATGTACGAGCCATACCTTTCTACTTGTGGGGGTTAAGGCTGCGTACATTGTCCCTCCCGGATATTGAATTAATGTGCAAGTGTTAAGAGTGTTAGGCTGCCACTTTGTATACACCTCCAATATTTATTAGAGCTGACTATCTTCTAGATATGTCCAAGGGTACTTCTCGAACACTTTGTAAGTCACTAGTTTATATTTTATTATCGATTGGGAAGAGCTCATTATTTTATCATCTTTAATAGTTCAAGTAGATGGGGATCCACAAAGCATAGTCTATGGAATATAGATTTGATTTTGACTGTTACCTTTTACATTATTCTCTTTTCCTTACAAGTATATCAATATAAGATTTTGTTCTAAAAGGTGTTTTACAATGTACTGCACTAAGATGCTTGTCAACACTTTTTTTCTTCCCATCTTTTGATTCAGAACTATATATTTTCTTAAAGCAAAAATATGAGATTTCATTGTATACATGATTTTGCTGCCACATACACTCTGTCTCACTCTTTCAAAATTTTACTTGTTCCCATATCTTCGTCTTGTTATTTTCATTTCATTGCAAAACCAACACCAATTGTTTCCAACTATGTAAGGGAAAAAATTGCATCTCTGTTTTCTTGTGTTCTTGTATGGAGATGGTACACACACAGACATGATGTAGATGGACATACATAGGAACACAAAAATAATGGACACTAGCTGCATGTGTACGTGGAATGAAGTGGTTTTTTTGTCTCAAAACAGTCTCTTTTTCAGAAAAAGAGCTTCTGATACTAACTTGCCTTTTCAAATTAGTCCTCTGATTGGCTCTCTTATGATAACATGAAAGTTAATTTTTGGCAGATAAAAAACCTATCAACTTTATAGTATAATGATAATATCTTTTCCAGGTTTGCCTGTGATAAACCAGATTTATAATTTCATTGAATGATCTCACACTAACTGTCTTTTAACTTTCAATGTCTGATGTAAGTAGTTCCATTATTATTTTTTTGCATTGGATGGTAGACCTTATTTTATTTTTATATGAAGAGTATTAGGTATATATATAATATATGTATCTAATTTTCTACATTACATTAGACCGCAGCAAGTTACCATGCGATAGCTATTGCACTATCCTTGATGGAAGCATATCCTTTGAGTGTTCAACATGAGCAAACAACATTACAAATACTTAGAGCAAAGCTTGGTCCAGATGACTTGCGTACTCAGGTGATTTATGCATATCTTTATATGGAGAGACATCAATAAAACTTTTTTTTTCTTAATTCTGCATCGATTTAGTTTCTTGACTCACAGAGTTGCCATTTGATTTCGCAGGATGCTGCTGCCTGGCTTGAGTACTTTGAGTCAAAGGCTATTGAGCAGCAAGAAGCTGCTCGAAATGGTACGCGGAAGCCTGATGCATCTATTGCCAGCAAAGGCCACCTGAGGTACAGCAATAATTGCAGTGATTAGGTTTAACATGCTTTAGGTCACAAATACTGTGAGCATGCTCACTCTGCACTTATTGCTGATATACGTGATCTATATAACGTCATCCTCGTGCACTAAAATTAATATTTTCATTGACTAGATGTGCCAACTGAATTTTCTACTTCCACTAAAATGATGAATATCCTATGCCTGATCTCCTTGATTTCATTGATTCCAACCAAGATGGTAGAGGAAGAGATGCTGAATCCCTGAAGAGGAAGAATCTGGGTTTAATGGTATGTTGATAAGCCTTTATCTTGTTTAAATACTTCTGAGAATCTAATTGTGTATTTATGTTTGGTCATGTTGGCTTACATGTTTAATATATCCGCTTGCTACCTGAATGATTTTTTAAGTGGTAGATCGAATAAATGTCAAAGACAACATTTATAGAGCCAATAATTTCATGCTAACTTTGGTGGTGAATTAGGTCTTAGGTAGTATATAGTTTAACAGAATAACCTAATTTATAGCAAATATCAAGTTAGTCACTTGAAATAATTCAACTTGTACTTAATTTTTGCATCTAAATTAGTGGTAAACTGAATAAATTTTGAACTTAACACTCATAGAGCCAATTGTTTCATGTAAATATTGGCAATAAATCAGGTCTAACATAATATAGTGAGCAAACTATGCTAATTTATAACAAGCAACTAACAAGTTACTCACTTAAAATTTTTCAAATTGTACTTAGTTTTTACAGCTCTTGCTGCCTGCTACCAATCACTTGATTATAGGCATGCATTTATTTTACCTTGTCTGCCCTGCTTCTGGTTCAAGAAGATACTGCCTTATTGCTATATAACCTGTCCAAGTATTTGAAAGAGAGTCCAACTGAACCTAGAAAACAGAAGTAGATCCTCACTCTTAATTGTTGTGCATGTGGATAATCAAAATACTCAAGCTTTATGTATCAGTACTAGAAAAATATTTTTTGAGAAACATGTCCTACATCCAGCTAGTCTTCAAAATCATGATGTTAAATGAGAATTCGCTGCAAAGGCCATACTGTTTTTGCATAACAGTGTCCTTTAGGTATTTTTTATTGGTTATGAACAATATTTTCATAGTTTCAGAATTCTTTTAGTGTTTGATACTTAATTGCAACACAAACCAACTTATATTAACTAGATGCTTGTGCACTCTTTAATTAAAATCAAAATGTATTCCAGATTATTTATAGTATTTAAAAATATATATTTTTGTGTTACTGGGCAGTTTTTCTCTCTGTACTAAGATGCTAATGTAGTTGCTGAAAGAAATTGATGATGAATCAGACACTTAACCTATAAATGGAGGTAGTGATACCCAAGATGATGAGAACATGAGTAGTCCAGGTGTTGAGTCAAAACATGAAGATGCTGTTGCCAAAAAGCAGTTATTTGTTTCTCAACAATCTAAAGGAACAGCAGAGCAAAAGGTTGCTTCTTTTAGTGAAGATGTAAGAGAGATAAATACAGAAGCAGAAGATGGTTGGCAACCTGTTCAAAGACCAAGGTCCATCGGAGGTTCAAGCCAGCAAATCAAGCATCAACGTACAAGCACCTGGAAAACCTACAACTATCAGATGAATGATGTTCCTAGTGAAACTGTTCAATCCAAGCCACAGTTTTCTTATTTAAATAATGGGTATTATTTGCTTAAGAAAAAGATAGTTATTCCTGGAAGCTTTAATGACAATCTTAACATGCAAGTTCAGTCACCAGACACCAGATCTGGTCAGAAGGCGTATAAGGCTGTAACTTATCGGGTGAAGTCAGTGCCTTCATCCACCAATCCTGAGATCAGTCATAACTCTTGGAGTGCTGTCGAAAGAACGACTTCCCCATTAGATGCTCATGCACCCTATTATCGCCATGATAGCCAGGTATTAGAGAATCAGAAGAACCTAATAGGTGGTGTCTCTGAGCCTCGCAACAATTTGGTTCATAGTTTTAGTAATTCTCCATCATATAAAGATGTAGCACTGGCACCTCCAGGAACAATTGCCAAGATACATAGCCGAAAGTTTCAGGAGAATATGCCATTGGAACAAGAGTTGTCTATTGGTGGCAATGCATCTGAAATAAAGGAATCATTTTTGGCTGAGGAACATACAGAAAATGCTGCGGAGCTACCTGAGATATCTAACATAACCCAAGATAAGGACACTGTCCAGGATGCGTTTTTAGACTCAGATAAAAAAGTTGAAGTTGATCATGAAGAAGAAAGAAAGGAAGATTGTGAAACAGAACAATTACTAGAACCATCATCTTCTGATTTGGAAGTGGCATCTTGTAGTAGCATGCTCACCAAGAATATCATTGACAATTGTGTATCTAGCAATGAGGTTCAAGGAGTTGAGCAAAATGAGAATCATGATCAGAATTCGTCAACAAATACATCTGATAGGAAAAAATCTGAGTGTCCCATCACTGCAGAAAGCAAAGAAGATAATCATGACGAAGCCTCATGTACCAATGTTGGTATCAGTTCTTACTCTAGTCTCCATCAATTCAATTTCAAGAAGGTTCTCATCCCTGAGAAAACAGGTGGTGATTATCCCACGATGGAACTACCACCTTCTAATTATGATGGGAGAGAGGTATCTAGCAAGAAGCTGTCTGCATCTGCTGCACCGTTTAGCCCTTTCCCTGCTACAGTACTTGGTCCTGTTCCTGTAACTGTTGGTCTTCCTCCTAATGGTACAATTTCTGCAGTTACACCATGGCCATTGAGTGCCCGTCTGCATGCTTCACCCACGGCTGTAATGCCAATGGTGCCTCCTATTTGTACCTCACCGCATCATCCTTATCCTTCTTCACCTAGGCCTTCGCACATTCTACGTCCCTTGCCATTTATATATCCACCATATACCCAACCTCAAGTCATTCCAAATACCACTTTTGCTATGAACAGTAACATATTTCATGGAAACCATTATCCATGGCAGTGCAACATTGGTGCAAACGTTCCTGACTTTGCGCCAGGATCAGTATGGTCTGGTTCTCATCCTGTGGACTTCTCATCTTTGCCACCCATCATTAGTCCAACTTCTGAATCCGTGTTGGAACCAATTATAACATCTCATTTAAGAACTGATGTGAGTCTAGACCTTCCATCGGATAACAATACTGAAGAAGGGACCAAAACAGAAGAGAATAATGAGATATCCCAGATTATAGACATTTGTAAACCGCTGGATGGTAACTGGTTAGAGAAACGGGAATCTGAAGAATCTCACAGAAATAATACAAAAATTACCGACTTGGAATCTGAGACGGTTTTCAGACAAGATGCACAGCATAGTGGTGGAAGGCATGTCTTCAGGAGTAGCAAAAAGTATGAGGGTGAGGGAAGCTTTAGCATATACATCAAGGGTAGAAATCGCCGTAAACAGACACTAAAGCTGGCTATAAGTTTGCTCAATATGCCATATGGATCACAGTCATTTAAAGTTATATATAGCAGAGTAGTAAGAGGAAGTGATGTTATAAGTGCAACAGATATATCTTCCAGTGAAAATATTACTTCCGACTAGTCACAAGCAAAGAACACTACAAACTTCAAAATGGGCAGGAAAGAATTTTTTTTATTGTTCAAGCCACATCCAGGAGGACGTGACTGAAAAATTAGCAATGTTGATAATTTAGTTATTGCTATTTTTCAGGCAACTGATATTTTTTATTAAGAAGCCAAGATTGAACGTTCAGGAAGGTAAGCGACAAATCTCCTCATGGTCCAAGCCAGGTATTTCTTTGTTAATTAGCTTGACAATGTTACATAACTTGCAGATTTATTGCTCATCAATGCACCTCCATATACTTTATTGTCAATAACATCTCTTTTGCTTTAATTTTGTGTTGGTTTCTCAAGCATACAATTAATTTATCCTGTTTAACATAAGTTATTAGGAAGAAACTTTGTTTGTGAACTGATCATGATTCACCTTTGAAATCCCCAAATTTTTTAATCTCGAGTATCTTCAGTATTGATATCTCACACCATCAAAAAGCTCATAGTATACCATCATGCATGTAATTTATAAGCCTGACTCGATATTTTAGTTCCGGTCTAGCCATTCCAATTGCCAAGCAACCGGTCAAGAGAGACAGACTGAGCGGATATTTTCAGGCTTCCGAAGATGTTTTGATATGCATGAAACTAGTATCAACATCTTTTTGAGGCGCAGATTTTTGCTTCTATTGTAGCTTTCTCTAATTTGCAATCTTGATAATCAGATTGCTGGAGTTAAGTTGTTTTTTCTAATTACCTCTCATCTGTTGCAAATTCCAGGGTATGGCTTACCATCAAATCCAACCTAATTCCTTTTAGTTAAGTCTTCCACTTGCTATGTTTACTGCTGTTGATCTAATCATCTATCACACGTCTTGAGTCTCTGGGCTCATTGGATTTCCAGTCTACCAGGGATTATCAGTTCATTTGTTGAAGCAGTACAACATTTAATAATGATGTTAAATCCGATTAGAAAGCTGGGTTGTGCATCCTACCTCTTATGATTTTGTTTTTATGACATTATCTACAACCATTTTCTTGCATTCTCAAATTAGAGCAGATTTATCCGAAAATTAGACTTGTAATATAGCTGCCACACTACCTTTTTGGCATTCCAGTACAGACTAGGTAGATTGCTTGAATTGTAATGTATGCCTCTGTTATTCAGTAGTGATGCTCAAGCAAGATTTATGTGTGGTCGAGTTTTCAACTTGCACAACATATATAATTTTTTTTTGTATGTTGTTTGTCATAGCTTTCTAGATGTATGTATATCATTTGCCATCTTTTCAACTCAACATTAAATGCTTTCTGAGTAGAGTGTGGGGTTAATTTGTGGTGTTTGAATGAAATTGGGTGATTGATCATTCACAAAAATATTTTTGCATGATCATTCCTAGTATTTTCATTTCTTCTTCCGTACAGGCTGATGAAGACCATTTCGTCTGCAGGTTCACAACATAGATTGTTGAGAAGGCTATGAAGTTCCAAGTCTAGAGAGGATGGAAATAGCGTAGAACTTTTGACCAAATCATTAGAATTAGGTTGAAACTATTAACCATTTTTTCTTCTCCATTGAAGAGACATGTATGAGCATTTTTCTCCTCTCTTTTTTCCCCTTTTCCTTTTGAGGATTCTGAAATTTATAGCCGACAACATTGTAAGTCATGGGATTTTGTGAACCTCGACTTTTCTACCCATCAAAATAACTTTTGCAATTTCTGCTAATATATTCTTTTCGGGTATGCGTTTCATGCTTGCAAAATTAACGTCATTCAGTCGTTGATAGGGTTGGGAAAATTCTCTTGTTTTTTTATCTGATGTGATGGTCAAAGTGAAAATTTTAAGCTTAATTAGCTGCTTCTAAAACCTGATATTCCTGATCATCGACTTGATTATGAGTTGGAAACGTTGAACATCGGAGATCAGTATATTCTAATTTGTTTAAATCAATGCATTTAGGATGCTGTTATTCTTTTCTTTAATAATCAAATGATGTAAGAGGTAAATTAATGATTCCATCTCTCTGATCAAAATACTTCAGTCAAAATTGATAATAGTATAGATTCCGATATGAAATATCACGAATCAAGTTTAATAGGTTAACTGATTTATTAATTTTATTGACCTATTAATTGATATTTAAGTTAAAAATTAATAAGAATACATTTAGCAGACTTTTTTTTTTCTCATTGCTACTGTCATTTTTGTTCTCATTAGGTTTCTAATTCTTCTTAAGCTTTGTACGGACAAGATTCTATCTATAAAGATTAAGATAACCTCAAATACTCTAATTTGAAAAAATAATAACAATAACAAATAATCAACATGGTAACAATGAATCTGGACGTTTGACATGTCTTCAAGGTAGTCGTACTTGGGAAGATACAAATGGTTTCAGCACCTCTTCAGTTCTTGTAGAATTCTATCAGCAAAGAGAGATCGCCATCAGCGGACGACACAGTCGACGCGAAATTTATAATGTTCATCTCTCGTGGTTCAGAATTCTATCCACTCTTTGTATGATCACAACCCATAGCATAAGAAACCCTCGAGGATCAGATCCAACATGAGGTGATACGATGAACGAGAACTGTTGATATGATGAGATTTCCATGAAGTAAGTGGTGCAGCATTAGGCATACGAGATATCTATCAACCAGTAGTAGTACTTGATGGCTCATCACCGTCATCATCTTCTTCTCGGCCGCATCACCCACTTCTGCCGCCACCCGATACGCGTACAGGTTCGAGGGAAATGGGTAACCTAAAGAAGTGCTCCTCTCCCCTCTCATCGATCTTCCTCACCCATCTGCTTTTGCTGCGCGGCCTCCTCCGCCCTGATCCCTTCGCGCTCTTCCGCCGTTCCACGCCGCCTGCCGTCGTCCCCGTCCTTCCCACCTCCTCAATCTTCCCTATCATCGTCACCTCCATCCCATCTTCGCCTATCGGCCCCTCCTCCCTCCCCGCAGACAGTTAGCGATCGCCACCGAACTCCTCGGATTGAAGCGGAGCAGCTCGAGCAGGCCTGCGTACGGGTCGGACTTGCAGCCCACCAGAGAGCAGCCGATGTGCTCGTGATACGGGTCGCCCACCTTGAACTCCACCGCGTCGTCCACGCCGGACTCCTCGACGACATCCTTCGTGGGAGCGAGCGACACCTCCTCCGGGATGATGCAGACGAGTCTGCCTCCGGTTTGTCGAGCTGCAGCGGCGAGGGCTCCCGTGGATTGGGACGCCTCCGGTGAGCTTTGTATGGTTGGTCACGGGATCTTCTACAAGCCCTTAGGTGATCGACTTCATCTTTCTGCTGTTTTGAAGCTCAACTACCCCAAGACTTCCAACATCTCTACCAGTCTGGTGAGCGGGACTGTCGAGAGCTTGGGGCCCCACCACATCGATCCCATCTCGCTTGTAGCCTATGCTCAAAAGGAGTATGTTTTCACGATGATCCCCCAAGCCAACCACTCATGCTCCTCTCTTCCATTCCAGGAGGAATCACTAAGTTTCGGGCCTACTTCTGTTTGTAGTCATCTCCTCCGGTATATGACTGGTAGAACATTTCAGCTAGACTACGGCAGTGGCTGCACCGGTAGCAACTGTGGAACTCTAAGTAGTAGCTTTGGGTTCTCCGCTAGATTCTTGTCCTTCGATATGATACAGTGCTCGGAGAACGGCCGGTTGCATCTCTACATCGAATTCTCCAATTCCAGTTATCTTTCATATGATGTCCCGATGGTGCCTAAGAAGTCCATGATGGGTGAAGGCTATTGGGACCATGTTAAGAATCGTCTCTGTCTCATAGCCTGTCACATTCTTGAAGGGAGTTCACAGGCGAGTCCCTCTGTTGGTGATTGCTCGATCGGACTGAGCTTATGGTTCCCAACTGTCCTGACGCTGAGAAGAAAGGACGTGGTCGGTCATATGTGGAGTAACAAGAAGAAGAGAGACCCTGGCTACTTCAGCATGGTCTCGTTCCACCGGTCGGGTGGGCGAATGGTCACGATTCCTGGGCTGAGATATAACTACACCCTAATAGATTCTGTCAGCGGGCCTTGCAAGGTGAGAAGTGGCAGCACACAGTCGAGCGAGGAAAGGTATCCAGATGGAAGATGTTCCCGCGACATGCGGTTCAGTATCGCGGTGGAGGATGCCGGCGGCCGAAGTGGATGGGGGGAAGCTAATGTCTTTTCTATGGGCGACGAGTTTTGTGATGATTATGACTTCGTTACGACGTCGGAGACGGCAAGCTTCGTGCCTGCAGCTGACTGGGTCGCGAAGAATCAAAGTGTTTGGAACGTAAGCTATGCCATAAGCTATTATATGTACTCTGCTTCCGCTGAGGGGGGCGAACAGTTTGGCATCGCTGCTGAGGGGATATACGATGCTGGAAGTGGAACACTCTGCATGAAGGGATGTGGATCTCCGAGTTTGCCCACCAAAAACCAAACAGCAATTGACTGTGAGATCTTAATCAATATCCAGTTTCCCCCTCTCCACTCGAAGATGGGAGATCGTATCAGTGGCACCATCAACACCACAAGGAGTAAGCAGGACCCTCTGCACTTTGACCCTATAAAGTTGTATTCTCAGCAAATTTACGCAGCAGAAGTAACTGAAGCGATTTGGAGGATGGATGTCGAAATCGTCATGGTCATGATCTCTCTCACGTTGTCGTGCATTTGCATTGGGTTGCAGACCTTCCACGCCAAGAAGCACCGTGACGCCCTGCCTTCCATGTCGATCACCATGCTCGGTGTTCTTATCCTTGGCTACGTGATTCCTCTGGTGCTGAACTTTGAAGCCTTGTTCGCGAACCGCAGTCGGTCTGGCTTTCTAAGTCTGCGGAGCGGTGGGTGGCTCGACGTTCATGAGGTCATCGTGAGGATCTTATCCGGCTTAGCTCTGTTCCTCTCCTTCCACCTGCTTCAAATGGCGTGGTCCGCGAGGTCATCGGACGAGAACAAGGGGCACCGCGTCGCGGAGTGGACGACGCTCAAGCTGTGCTTGCCTCTCTACTTCGCCGGGGCGCTGCTCACTTGGCTCATCAGCTCAAGGCACCACCTGCAGAGGTCGGAATTCAGCAGGCAGCGATACGGTTCTCGCTGGGAGGATTTGGTCCCTTATGCTGGCTTAGTGCTCGACGGATTTCTGCTCCCTCAGATCGTTCTTAACGTCTGTCGGAACTCCAAAGATAAGATCCTGACGCCTTTCTTCTACGTCGGAATCACGATCACCCGAGCTTTGCCTCATCTGTACGACGCTTATCGCTCTCGCAGTTATAACCGTCGCATTGATTCATCGTACATCTACGCAAGTCCAGACAGATATTTTTACTCGCTGGTGTGGGATGTCATCGTTCCTTGTGAAGGTTTGCTTTTTGCAGCGGCGATATACCTTCAGCAGCGAGTTGGTGGTGATTGTCTTCTTCCCCAAAGATTCAGAAAGCGTGTGGAGTACGAGGCAGTTCCAGTGGTTGCTCTTTAGCCCTTCGTGTGGAAGACCAGATTGCAGCAAGTCCATGAAATGTAGTAGTATAGTGCAGTAGTAAGTCAAGTCTTGTGTTGGTCCTGTGGTAGCTTTCTTCATGCGTCGACTTGCCCATCCCATGATCAAGTGTGATGAAGACTGTTCTTCTTCCACGGAAATATAAATAAGGGTTTCGTAGACTAAGAAGATTTCAGATTCATCGTTTTATTGAGGGTGTAGAACTTGGAGGATTACCTCCGAGAAACAAAAGAGAAAAAGGCAAGTGTCTTTATGGACAGTTCATGCAGACGAGAACGTT
>NC_088358.1:26285000-26295000 GCF_036884655.1 Musa acuminata AAA Group | reverse complement strand
AGAGAGAGAGAGAGGGGGGGGTTGGGGATCGAAGAAGAAGCAGAGGAATTAATAGAAGGTGGGGAAGGTGGTGGCTATCGCTGTAGACTACGTGTTTTGGTCGTCATCGACGCTGGCCTTAGCGAAAGGTGAAGGCTATCATACAAAGCAAACCCGTCCCGATCGGTGATACACTTCAGCCGCGTCCGATTCCTCGGCGACTTGGGTCAAACGCTGCCTATTTCTAAGAAATATGTCCATATTTATCGTTGCAGAAAATTAAAAATAGTTATAAAATCTATCTCTTCAACATCTGCAAGGTGTTATGATTAAAGCTAAGCTAATGATCTATCAAAGTCTAAATTACCCGATAATTATAGTAACCATTTTTAATTCATGTCTTGATATAACATATGTATATGTACTTATGTATATAAAAAAAACTAAATTCTTGGTTTTAACTCACACTTAATTTGATCATCGAAGTAATAATATCTTTATTTAGTTTATGAAGTTGCAGATATACATATATCAATCTAACATTGGGATCCATTTTCACGGTAATAACGAAGACAAAAAAAATAGAGTGAAAAAATTTTGTGACGTGAGGAGGAAACGATCAACTCGAATGATGATATCAGCGTGACTGGTCCAGCAAGTCTGGCTGTCATCCATAATTCCGTGATGTTGATATGTAAGCTTCAGCTAAAAATAGCCATTAGTCCTTCAGTGATTCATCAGAGTATAATGCATGGGGCTGCATGACAGTCAGCCTTGTCTGTCATCATCATCGTAAATGGATTGCACTTGAGAGATGAAGCTTTTATCTTTCCAAGGTTGGCTGATGCTCACACTTCCTCTTGAATTATTTGTGCAAATCCACCTTTTTGTGGACTTGGATGGAGTTTGATTGGCATTTATTATGGTCTGCTCCATGCCAGCCTGCTGCAGTTTGGATGTCTTCTGCTTGTGGTTCCCGCTGCCTCTTCGAGAGAGAGAGAGAGAGAGAGATGCAAGTCTCAAACAACATATACTGATAACTGTGACCTCTTAGCTTTTATTTGATTTCATTATTCTTCGATTGATGTAAGATTAAATATGTCTATTACTGCTCCGATTCGACGTCATATGATAAATCATTATTTATCTTCGTATTAGTATAAATAAATCCTCACGACTGATTACGACAAATGATAACTAATCACACGAGTATTATTATTTAGATGAAAAACATGAATCACGAATGATAGGGAGGAGAAATGAGTACTCCATTGGCAAGGCATATACTCGACGTCACGTAGAGATTAGCCGAGGAGACATTGCCTGGCGTGGAGTAGTCCCAAAGCCAAGCGAAGAGATGTGTATGTATGCTTTGTGATTCCTCCCTCATCGAGCACTGTAATCTTTTGCTGTCGAGCAATGTAATCTTTTGCCATCCACCCATTTGGTGTCATTTCATATGTGAAATCTAATTGGATTTATAATGTACATTGTACTGTTGTAGTAGTAGTAGACACGTACACAGAAACAATAATACATGCATTCACAGGCCACAGTGTGTGTGTGTTTTGGGCGTCGACAAAGCGTTTATGAATTACACACACACACACACACACATATATATATATATATATATATATATATATATATATATATATATATATATATATATATATATATATATATATTAGGCCAAGTTACCCAAAAAGTTTTGGGATGAGGTTTTAAGGACTGATGTGATCAACTTATTACCATTTACAGCCCTAGATAGTGATATTACAGAGTATGTATGGTTATGGAAAAATGTTTCATACAGACATTTAAGAGTGTTTAGTTGTCGTATAAGAAGATTTGATTGTCATAGAAGAAATATATCGAGAAGGTATTGAAAAGGTTCAGTATAAACAATACAAAGCCAATTGGTTCTCCTCTTGCAAGTCATTTTAAGTTATGCTTGGAACATAGTCCTTCAAGTGATGAGGAGAAGGAGAAAATACAAAAGGTTCCTTATGCTTCAGCAGTTGGAAGTTTAATGTATCCGATGGTATGTACGAAGCCGAACATCGCATATGTAGTGAGTGTTACTAGTATATTTCTTGTAAATCCAAGCAAAGAGCACTGGGTAGCAATGATGTTTGTTTAAGCTTTGCAGGATCAGAATAATGGTGACAAAGACAAGAAACAGGTTGGTGAAAATGACAAAAAACAAATCACGACGAAGACAAAAAGTGAGATAAGAGTTGAAGGCCTTGGGAAGCCTCTTAAAATTCTTAAAAACCCAAAAAAGAAACCAGATTCTGATGAAGAAAAGACTTTAACCATTGACAGGAAATCATCTGATGAGATGCATGAAAAACAGAATACAAAGTTGCCTATCAAGGAACCTAAGGTAGAAAGCAAAGAAACTGAGAATTCTTGCAAGCTCAAAGATTTGTTGACTGAACCTGTATATACAAGGTTGCTAGAATCTAATACTGGACTTCATTTGAAGGTATGCACAAGTCACATGAATATATGCAGGTTATGCCTTATTTCAGGTGTATGTTCTGATTTTTCTACTGCTATCTCAGGTGTTGATTGTCAGTTGCAAATTCATGTCTTACTATTACAGAATTAGTAACTTTGTTTGTTTATTCTAAAGTTTCAGTTCTGTTGTACATATGTACACTTATCTGGGCTATGTATCATTAGTTAATTCCTGTCTATATCACAATTACTACTAAATAACATGTAAATTTATTGTCTGTGTGTGTATCATCTTAACTTACATAGAAACATATATTAAGATTACAATTAATTTGAAGATGAGAAGCTGATCTATTCTCATGATCAGTCTCCACAGGAATTAACTGAGATGGCAATGAGATATTATGATGAAGTTGCTCTCCCAAAGTTGGTATGCCTGAGTACAATTTTTTCATATTTAATTCATTATTTTCTGTTTTAGTATGGAATGATGGTTAATGAGTATTATTTGTACCTTGGCATGTATTCAGGTCTCAGATTTTGGGTCATTGGAGCTATCACCTGTTGATGGTCGTACTCTAACTGATTTCATGCATACAAGAGGTCTAAGAATACGCTCTCTTGGGCAAGTTGTGAGTCACCTTTAGCTTGAAGAGGCTGAATATATCTTTACTTTCACAAAGTATTTTTCCTAATTATATTAAATGCAATATTATGTACAATATCTGTCAGGTCAAGCTTTCAGAGAAGCTGTCTCATGTTCAGTCACTCTGTATTCATGAGATGATAGTAAGGGCTTTTAAGCATGTTGTACGAGCTGTGATTGCTTCTGTTTCTGATACTGGAGATTTATCTATATTGATGGCTGCAACACTTAACATGCTCCTTGGGCTTCCTGATTCTGATGTTTCACATTCTGCTATACGTGTGCACTTTCTAGTCTGGAGATGGCTTGAAGTATTTCTAAGAAAGCGATATAACTGGGAACTTACAATCTCAAACTATAATGATATAAGAAAATATGCTATTTTAAGAGGGCTATGTCACAAGGTAATGATCATTTTTCATTTCTGTAAATGATATTTAATTTTCCTTTCATCTTACATGTTCAATTTTCTTAGGTGGGAATTGAATTGGCACCCAGAGACTTTGATATGGATTCAAATTTCCCCTTTGACAAATCAGATATCATCAGCCTTGTACCTGTGCACAAGGTAAAGCTGCTAAGATGGTCTTATTTGAAATATGGTATCTACCATAATGTATCTTACATTCTTAGTGCTTTTGAATCCTTTGCAGCAAGTTGCATGCTCATCTGCAGATGCACGACAACTTCTAGAGTCTTCGAAAATGGCACTTGATAAGGGTAAACTTGAAGACGCAGTCAACTATGGAACAAAGGTAATTCGTCATAAGATACTGTACAGGTTAACTTCTTTGTAAAGACCTTTTTTCTCTTTCATTTGCTTTTGGTATGAAGGTGTAGTTGGATGCAGGCTCTGGCAAAATTAATTGCAGTCTGTGGTCCTTATAATCGGATGACTGCTGGAGCCTACAGTCTTTTAGCTGTTGTTCTCTACCATACTGGTGACCTTAATTAGGTAGCTTTCAGATATTTGTGTCACTGAAGGCCATGGTTCTTATGATATGGACTTATGGAGTATCTTACGATCTGTTATGTGCCATGGTTCTCTCTTTTCTGATATCTTAAAAGGAACCTTGTTAAATGGTCTATTTGAGTAAAATTGAGCAGATCAATTATGTTTTTACCAATCCAATGTCAAAAATACACCATTATGGACAATTTAAATTTGCCAAGTCCAACGATCTGAAATTTGGAGAATTGTAATGTAAAGTTTGTGTCATGGGTGATTATGTTCCGAGTGATTGAAACCGTTTTTTGTAATTCATATTTCATAATATTGACATGTAATTCTGTTGGAAATTTAGTTGGTAGCTAATTTATGCCTTGAATAAGTGCATGCAGGACCATTAGTGGGTCATGAGGTTGAAACAGATCAAAGAGCGATAAACCACAGTTCAATATTTTAATACAGCATTTGTGTTCCTGACTTGTGTCCTCTTTTAGTAGATCAATGTCTAATTCTAATTGGATTTATCTGTTTTTTAATGGCTTTTGCAAAGATCTGAATCGAGTTAAACCATGAAACAGTATTCTACCACTATGGTTTCTTACGCTAAGATGAATATTATAATATGCTATATGGTGTTTTTTACTATTTAAAATTTTATATATCACTTCAATTATTAGGGATGACTTTTAGGAACTTTCTGTTATAAATTTTGAACCTGTGCTCCTGTCTTTGGCTGGGATTATACTAAATTATTGCAACTTTTAGGCCACAACTTATCAGCAGAAGGCATTGGACATAAATGAGAGGGAGCTTGGATTGGATCATCCAGATACAATGAAGAGCTACGGCGACCTAGCTGTTTTTTACTACAGGCTTCAACATACTGAATTGGCTCTAAAGTAACTTCAATTCTTATTTGTTGTAGTATCAAATCTTAGATAGTGTTCTTTTGATTGGGAATTCTAATATCTTGAATTATTAGATATTCCATCTTTTGTTTTTATAATGACTTGAACATTGGTACTGTCTTATAAGATATTATTGCAGTATAATATATTAGGATTCGAGGAGATATAAACTTAGAATTAGTGCCTCTTCTAGATAGAAAAAAAGAAGAAGACTTCTGGCAGGTAACGGTCAAAAATTTTTAACTAGGTTATTTGCATGAAATGATCTTGATGAATTAATACATAAAAGTAGAAATTTTAGTCTTGAATTCTAGATTACCAAACTAAAAAGATGGTTTCACTTAAAACAACATTCTTAGCATAATACTTGTAAAGTTAAGGAGAAGCCTTTCTTCTACTATAAGCATTGAAAAGAAGTTTGTAAGTTATTCAGCATGAATGCAATGATTGAGATATTTGTACAATTTGTTCATTGTATATCATGCTTCCCAGCACATGTAAAAAATGTCTACATGTCAGAAGCTATTTAATAATGTAAATCTTCTAACTATGACAAAGAAAGCTTTATGATATTAATTAGTGAAGGATAGAGCTTTAAACATACAGAGTTTGTCATAAGAGTACCATGGCAACAAAGTATTTAGAAAAAATTGCATCTATATCTTTTCTTATGTTATTCTTTAAAAGCTTAAAGAGTGACAAATGGTTTATCAAACTTATCAGCATTGTAAAAATTCAGGTTCCTCCGGTCCACTGTGACCATCTTATGAGAGAGAAAGAACACATCGGAATTTTGGTTGGAGAAAGAAGATAGCTCCATTAATATCACATGATTAGTTATAACATGGATTTATTAGCCAAATGGTGAAGAGGAAACTTAAAAATTTTAACACTTAGTCTTGTGGAAGGAGATTGAATAGGTTCTTGTCATAGGCTTGTCAAGAGACCAGACAAATTTCATAAAGTTTCTCCCATTTTTCTCAGTCTAGTCGGGGAATAAATTTTTATGGCCGTTGACAAAGGCCATTGTTCTATTTTAGTCTCATGTGTGACATGTCTTGAGTGTTTTCTCTGTTTGGTCATTGCTCATTTTTAGCTTGTGTTTTGAAGCACCGAGGTTTATATTCTTGATGTGTTATCATGAGGGTTGGTTGATATGACCGGTTAAACAGAGAATTTTTTTTTTACATGCCAATGCAAAACTTAATATTAAAGCTTCCATGACACATATCTGTCTTATGGTTTTGATTATGTCTACTCTATTATTATGCATATTAGCTAAAATATGCAAAGATGGCATTTTCTTCGTTTTTTTGCCACAAAGAATGCAGCTTAATTTGAGAACAATGGCTTTCTAGATTTAACTTTAATATTTACTTCGTACCTGAAAATTAATGTGTGCATAAAAAGTTGAAGAACAGAAACTAACAAAAATTAAGCTTCTTACTTTCCAGGTTAGTATTGTTATGTTTTGGTGTTTGTATTGGAAATAATAAGCCAGGACCATGCTTCCATTATATGTTATTTACCATCACCCTTAATTTTTCTCCTGTTACTTGTTAATCAGGTATGTGAAACGTGCGTTGTATCTTGTGCATCTTACTTGTGGACCATCTCATCCAAACACAGCTGCTACATATATTAATGTGGCTATGATGGAGGAAGGCCTGGGAAATATACATGTGGCACTTAGATATCTTCATAAAGCTTTGAAATGCAATCAGAAGTTGCTTGGTCCTGACCACATTCAGGTTTGTTTTTGTTCTCAAATTCTGTTTCTTCTTGTGTCTTTTTATTTCTGAAGTAGTCATAGCATTCTTTTAAGATAAGCAGCTGATGCTTATTGTAGTTCGGTGTTAGAAATCATAAATTATTACAATAATTGGTTAATGAAGTCCCACAGAAACATTATTAATTACTTTGAGATGATAAGGCATGTATTACAGAGTGACTTCTAGCTAGTTCACCCCTAATCTGCTCACCTAGTGACCTGGATAATTAGGTGATCTAGAACCCCTTATCTATTGACCTTCTGCTGTGTGGGAGAGGGCTTTGCCAAAGCAGTATAAGTTAGCAGGTTCGACTTTCAGCAATCCATATAAATTAGGAGCATCATTGGCCTGTTATCAAGGGGTTCAGTTATATGCTTCATTAGACAATCTCTGGAACCCATTAGCCAAAGTTTGCCACACACATTATTATTCTGCCCTAACAAGAGTATACCATTCTCGGTCATGCAACCAAGATTTGTTATACATAAGAAAATGGGACAGCAATTCATTCCTTTTTAATTTGTTAGTTTGGGTTTGAACAAGTACATCAAGCAAAATCAGATGAGCTTAAAATCTATCATGTGGTAGAGTACAAAAGGTTTTGGGATCTATAAGAAAAGGATTGCTTTCATATCAAGGTCATCTGGGATGACCTAGTCAGCTTAATACCTAAGCGAACTCCTTCACTCTATTTTCTCTCTAACCTCCTCTTTCTACTCAACATGAGAAAACAATCATTTCCAAGTTCAAAATGGGCATTCCCTTTTGGATACTCTATTATATTTTGAAACACAGGTTACTTGACAAATAAAAAGTTCAATATCTCTAGATGCATTCCATATCCATACTCTAGTGGGACATCTAGTTTGGCTCCTTTGTGACCTCTGAAATGTACGAGCCATACCTTTCTACTTGTGGGGGTTAAGGCTGCGTACATTGTCCCTCCCGGATACTGAATTAATGTGCAAGTGTTAAGAGTGTTAGGCTGCCACTTTGTATACACCTCCAATATTTATTAGAGCTGAATATCTTCTAGATATGTCCAAGGGTACTTCTCGAACACTTTGTAAGTCACTAGTTTATATTTTATTATCGATTGGGAAGAGCTCATTATTTTATCATCTTTAATAGTTCATTGTTCTAGAAAGTAGATGGGGATCCACAAAGCATAGTCTATGGAATATAGATTTGATTTTGACTGTTACCTTTTACATTATTCTCTTTTCCTTACAAGTATATCAATATAAGATTTTGTTCTAAAAGGTGTTTTACAATGTACTGCACTAAGATGCTTGTCAACACTTTTTTTCTTCCCATCTTTGATTCAGAACTATATATTTTCTTAAAGCAAAAATATGAGATTTCATTGTATACATGATTTTGCTGCCACATACACTCTGTCTCACTCTTTCAAAATTTTACTTGTTCCCATATCTTCGTCTTGTTATTTTCATTTCATTGCAAAACCAACACCAATTGTTTCCAACTATGTAAGGGAAAAAATTGCATCTCTGTTTTCTTGTGTTCTTGTATGGAGATGGTACACACACAGACATGATGTAGATGGACATACATAGGAACACAAAAATAATGGACACTAGCTGCATGTGTACGTGGAATGAAGTGGTTTTTTTGTCTCAAAACAGTCTCTTTTTCAGAAAAAGAGCTTCTGATACTAACTTGCCTTTTCAAATTAGTCCTCTGATTGGCTCTCTTATGATAACATGAAAGTTAATTTTTGGCAGATAAAAAACCTATCAACTTTATAGTATAATGATAATATCTTTTCCAGGTTTGCCTGTGATAAACCAGATTTATAATTTCATTGAATGATCTCACACTAACTGTCTTTTAACTTTCAATGTCTGATGTAAGTAGTTCCATTATTATTTTTTTGCATTGGATGGTAGACCTTATTTTATTTTTATATGAAGAGTATTAGGTATATATATAATATATGTATCTAATTTTCTACATTACATTAGACCGCAGCAAGTTACCATGCGATAGCTATTGCACTATCCTTGATGGAAGCATATCCTTTGAGTGTTCAACATGAGCAAACAACATTACAAATACTTGAGCAAAGCTTGGTCCAGATGACTTGCGTACTCAGGTGATTTATGCATATCTTTATATGGAGAGACATCAATAAAACTTTTTTTTTCTTAATTCTGCATCGATTTAGTTTCTTGACTCACAGAGTTGCCATTTGATTTCGCAGGATGCTGCTGCCTGGCTTGAGTACTTTGAGTCAAAGGCTATTGAGCAGCAAGAAGCTGCTCGAAATGGTACGCGGAAGCCTGATGCATCTATTGCCAGCAAAGGCCACCTGAGGTACAGCAATAATTGCAGTGATTAGGTTTAACATGCTTTAGGTCACAAATACTGTGAGCATGCTCACTCTGCACTTATTGCTGATATACGTGATCTATATAACGTCATCCTCGTGCACTAAAATTAATATTTTCATTGACTAGATGTGCCAACTGAATTTTCTACTTCCACTAAAATGATGAATATCCTATGCCTGATCTCCTTGATTTCATTGATTCCAACCAAGATGGTAGAGGAAGAGATGCTGAATCCCTGAAGAGGAAGAATCTGGGTTTAATGGTATGTTGATAAGCCTTTATCTTGTTTAAATACTTCTGAGAATCTAATTGTGTATTTATGTTTGGTCATGTTGGCTTACATGTTTAATATATCCGCTTGCTACCTGAATGATTTTTTAAGTGGTAGATCGAATAAATGTCAAAGACAACATTTATAGAGCCAATAATTTCATGCTAACTTTGGTGGTGAATTAGGTCTTAGGTAGTATATAGTTTAACAGAATAACCTAATTTATAGCAAATATCAAGTTAGTCACTTGAAATAATTCAACTTGTACTTAATTTTTGCATCTAAATTAGTGGTAAACTGAATAAATTTTGAACTTAACACTCATAGAGCCAATTGTTTCATGTAAATATTGGCAATAAATCAGGTCTAACATAATATAGTGAGCAAACTATGCTAATTTATAACAAGCAACTAACAAGTTACTCACTTAAAATTTTTCAAATTGTACTTAGTTTTTACAGCTCTTGCTGCCTGCTACCAATCACTTGATTATAGGCATGCATTTATTTTACCTTGTCTGCCCTGCTTCTGGTTCAAGAAGATACTGCCTTATTGCTATATAACCTGTCCAAGTATTTGAAAGAGAGTCCAACTGAACCTAGAAAACAGAAGTAGATCCTCACTCTTAATTGTTGTGCATGTGGATAATCAAAAT
>NC_088358.1:21057500-21122500 GCF_036884655.1 Musa acuminata AAA Group | reverse complement strand
CCAGCCTCAGCACCTCCATGTACGCCCTCAGCGCCCGCCGATCGCAGCGGTAATGTGATGCTCTCTACTCCATCACGGCAACCAACGCAACACGTAGATGAGACGTGTCAGTGGCCGGATTTGGGGCCAAAAGGCCCACATCGAGGAAAGGTAAAGATAAGACAAATAAAAGGTAAGAATGCAATTTTATTTACCAATTAAGTAATTACACCTATATTTCTGACACGTGTCAGACCTACAAACCCATATCGTGTTAGTCATCACTGCGGTGTCGTGAATAGTACATTCAGACTACTCATCTATTTTCTGACACGTGTCGTAGCTATATGATACCATGGTGCGTTGCCGTCACTCTCGTGGCATGAATAGTACATTCAAACTCCTCATTAATTTGGATCAGTGGGATTACCGCTACAATATATAATGCACATGCGTGCTTCTCGTGCGTCTTCCTGATCTTGCATCACCTGCTGGCATCAATAACTTGTGGAGCCAACATGTTGATATATTATTAAGTAACAGTAAAACACCAGACGTGTGGTCGTGCCGGAGTGGTTATCGGGCATGACTAGAAATCTTGTGGGCTTTGCCCGCGCAGGTTCGAATCCTGCCGACCACGTTTTTAACGTGTATCATATCACACTCGAGTTTGGAATAATGTGTGTCTGTTTGAAGCCATGACGTGATTTGGTATTAGTAAGCAAGATTATTGAATCCAGTTTTTCTTACTTGATATTATATTGTATAATTTCTAAAAATTATCTAGAAAACTACTAAGTATTTGTTATTACTAAGTAAATTATATTTTTTAGACCACATTATAATATTTTTATTTTTTATTATCAAGACCATGAGTTTTCTTAATAAATATAAATATAAAAATAAAATTTTGAAAAAAAAAAAAGGGCGAAGAGGATAGAATGTATATATACCTTGCCCTTGAGCAACTCAGATACCTCCTGTCCTCGTCGATCGGAAAGGATATAAGAGAAAGGCGACAACGATCGTGATTGCAATGAATTCAAATCTCATATTCCATCATAACCAAAATCTCATTTCTTAGTTATTCCCCTTGGATCATGATACATATTAGAGTTTCTTTGGATAGTTATTTGGTCAGATCCTTGGGTTTAATTCTTAGTTCTCGAATTGGATTTTGGTTCTTGGAGGTGTGATGCGGGTCTCTTGATTACTTTTGCTTTTGTTTGTGTTTAGGTTTCATGGGTTTAGATATTTTGATTTATTTGCTTAAAGACTTTCTTGATTTTTCCTTGTGCATTGATTCATTTCTTTAGGTGGTTGTTTGGTACTTTTGGGATTCAGTTCATAAATCTCACCCGAGCATGATTCTTGGAGGTGAGGTGGCATCACAAGTTTCTTGATTGCTTTTATTTTCGTTTTATAGAGTTCCGATTTTTGGATCTGTTTGGTTGAATGCTTTGGTTGTGTTCTTTGTGCTGAGATTTCATGCACTTTTAGTTCTTTGAGGTTTAGTTTGTGAATCTCAAATGGGACCGTAGTAGTTATGATTCTTGGAAACTGAGATTATCGATTCTTAATCACCTTCAAAATAAAATATAAAAAAATATTAATGATAATTTTGATTAAAAATACTAAAAATAATATAATTAAGATGAAGACTTTTTGTGAGATCAAAAGGTTTAAAAGAAATTTCCTAAGATGATTTTAAAGATGTGATAAATGATAGAGATTTTATGTCACTCTCCCAAGAAAAAAAAAAGAAGAATTAATTTTGACTAAGAAGAAGATAAAATAAAATAAAATTTATTACTAAAAGAAAGTATTATTTTAAGGATTTCTTTCTCGAGCTAAGATAAGAAGAAAAGACTAATTAATCTTAGAAGATATTTCAGAAGGAGATATTTATCCTCCTACATTGTCTAAAGGTATCTCATACAAATTACATAACACAAACCTAATAGACAGTAACCATATAAAGAAGATACATCATCAACTTGTTAGGATTGGAGCGGCACTAAGAAGCTCGTTGAAACTCGTCAAGATCAAATCGTGAAGTCTAGAAGCTTACCGGGAGTCTACAGAATGGTTTCCGAGAGTTTATCGGAAGATCACCGAAAGTTCGTCGGAAGCTCGCCGGAAGAAGTCTTGACTTACAGACTTTGTAATAGCTTAGAAAATATCTTTAAATACGTAGTTAGTATGTTAATTAGGGTTAGGATTAGGTGTTAATCCTATAACTCAAGTAGGGGCTAATTGGGCTCGAGTTCGGACTGGTTTGGGCCAAGTTTAGAGCCCAACCAATGAGCTGAAATAGTGTAGGCGGTGGCATCGCCCATAACTCGAGAACTGAGCGGTGGCACCGCCCAGCACCCGAGAGGTCTGGCGATGGCACCGCCAGTATACTGTCAGTGTCAGATACTAACAGGCGGTGGCACCGCCGGCCTTGGAAACCCAAGAGAATTCAAAATTTGGAGCCCAAATTTGAATCCTCTTGGGACCTATAAATGCCCCTCATTTCTCAGTAGATAACACAACTTTTTTAGAAGCAATTGATTGAGAGAAAGGTCTTAGAAAAGTCTTAGCAAGTCTTGTTTTCAATTTGCTAGAGTGTTCACCTCCTTCTTTCTTGCTGAAAATTTGTAAGAGTGTGAACCGCTTGTAAAGAGTTGTAAGAGAGGTATTTACCCTTCCCCTTCAAGAGATTTGCTAGTGGAAAGTGGGAGCCTCATCGAAAAGGGCCTCGCAAGTGGATGTAGATCATTTGACCGAACCACTTTAAAATCGGCGTGATCTCTGGTTTGCATTTCATTATTGCTATTTACATTACTGCAAACCTTCTTACGTGCTTTATTTTCTCATTACCTTTGTTGCATATCTTTACGAACACACGTTCAAGTTAAGCACTTCCGAGTTCGATTTTTATCGTACGAAAGATTTGTCGAAACGATTGTTTTAATCCGCTGCACTAATTCACCCCCCCCCCTCTTAGTGCCGCTCTGATCCTAACAATTGGTATCAGAGCCCGGTATTTCTCATTTCGGATTTACACCCGAGAGAAATGGCTCTTCATGGCTTTCAAGAGGGTTTATCGGTTGTTCGTCCACCGTTGTTTAACGGATTGGACTACACTTATTGGAAAACTCGAATGAGAGTTTTCTTGATTTCTATGAATTTGGATTTATGGAATATTGTTGAAAACGGTTTTCAACTTCCCTCTAAACCGATGAACGAATGGTCAGATTTGGAGAAGAAGTATTTTTCTTTAAACGCAAAGGCTATGAATACCTTATTTTGCGCTTTGGACAAAAATGAGTTTAATCGGGTTTCTTTGTGCGAAACGACTTTCGACATATGACACACTCTTGAAATCATACACGAAGGCACTTCTAGAGTTAAAGATTTGAAAATTAACATTTTAATGCATGATTTCGAGCTTTTTCGAATGAAGCCGAGCGAAACCATTGTTGACATGTACACTCGTTTTACAGATGTCGTCAATGGTTTACAAGCTCTTGGCAAATATTTCTCGAATTTTGAGCTTGTTAGTAAAGTTTTACGATCACTTTCTAAAGCTTGGGAATCAAAAGTAACGGCAATACTAGAAACAAAAGATTTAAATATTTTTCCACTTGAAGAACTTATCGGCTCATTGATGACATATGAAATGGTGCGCAATGCACATGATGAACATAATGAACATTTGAACCACTTCCAAAGAATAGGAAGGATTTGGAACTCCGGACAAATGAATACTACTTGAGCGATGACTCAAGTGATGAGGATAATGATGAACTTGAACTTCAAACACTAACTCTTAATAAGTTCATTAAACAAAAATATAAAATAAACAATGAACTTGAACGGAGGAAGAGGCCAAAGAAAAGGAAGGCACCCAAGGATGAATCAAGAACTTCCAAAGGTGAAATGATGAATTGGGTTGTACTGCGTTCTTCAAGTGTGCTTGTTCCCCCTTCTCCCTTACCATGACAAGTCCTTGTGAAATAACTCCGATGGGAAGAAAAAAGAAGGCGTTAAGAGACCCTCCCGGCCCAACCCTAGACACTCTAAGATCCTTTTTCAAACCTGCTCCCATTTCGAGTCAAGAGATAGATGGGGGGCGTGGGCTTCGACTACAAGGTAAGTAACTCAACTCTCTTAAATTATTTTGAAATTACTTGAAGTTTTTCATGAGTGCTTAATTTAGATAGTAGGAATAGAAAATAAAAAATTGTTTTTCAAAAATTATATCATGTTTTTCTTTTTAGCATCTTTGAAAAATTAAAAAATTTAAGCATGAAAAGATAGATTCGCCTAAAAAGAAAAATGTATGACTACAACAAATAACAAAATGATTTTGTTTGAAAATGCCTTATGCCCAATGAAACCATTATTGATGAATATGCTTTATATTTAATAGTTTCTTTGGCTTATATGCCTTATTATGATAAATGTTTTGAAATGTTTGTGTCATACTTGATGATTGTTATACATGATGATTTATTGGTCTTGAAGTTATTCAATTTTGATTAAATGAAATCATGTTTGACTTGAAGTAATGAGTTGAAATAATTTTTTTTTGAATTATGTGTTGCACTTTTTTTTATGATTTTTGATCTTTCCATTTTAAACGATGATGCATGGATTAAAAAAAAAAAAAAAGGACATGCATGTGTGGAATCAATCAATAAGTTGAAACAAAAGGAGGAAAGAATTTTTTATTAAAAATTTTCTTTTTCTCTATCTTATTGATTTCTACCTAAGAGACCAAAAATTATTTATGCCATTTTGAATCTCTTGAAAGAAATGTTGAGATTTTGATGATTTGGACGATTTGAATTTGAATGAGTTTTATTCAAAATCATGATCTTGATTCCGTGATATTTACAAATTAATATTTATTATGAATCAAGATTTTTTCTCCTAAGATTTTCTTTTGATTATTTATGAGTAGGTTTTTCAAAAAGAAATCATGCCTTTTGGTATTCATATGTTCTAATCTTTCATGATATGATTTTTATACAATTCCTTGTATTCATGAAATGTTTATCGCATCACCTAATTACTTTCTTCTTGATATTCCTTATGTGGTGATATAAAATTATGCATGAAATACTCTTGATATTATTTTGATGCATACAAATGAAAAGTTATGATCATGAATGGTCGGATGAAATTTAACAAGTTAATACCATCATGATTTGAAACATTTATAATTTGAAATTATGCATGCATTTGCTTTGTATTGTGATGATATATGCATATAATGTGTATCATGAATACATTATTATCATACATGAAAATAGTGATAAATATTTTGAAAATAAATGTTTGTATCATGTTAGATGATTTTACATTTTGTGCATGATGAGTTATAGTGATGATTGAAATAATAATTGAAATGATATGAATGATGATTTGAAATCATGTATATAATGATGAGTTTATATGTTTTGAAAATATATATGATGATTTGGTATTATGCATGCAATAATGATGCACATAATGATGAAATATTCATGATAAAATTATTATTTTGATGTTCATGACTTGAATCTTCCTTTCTTTTTTCCAATGACAAAGGGAGAGAAAGAGTTGCTAATGTGCTATCTTGAATTGATGTAAAGGGTAATCTCAAAGATAAATTAGCTACCTTGCACAAGTCAAGAAAATGTAAAAATTTGCTTACTTTCTTGCACATCTAAAGAAAAGATACAAATGTAACACTTGCCAAATTGTTTGCTTGCCTTATGTAAAACATGGTCCCTTGCTAGTTTGGTATTTTGCTAAGGAAGCAAAAATGACACTTCTCAAAAGAGAAGAAAGAGCATACTTTCTTGAACATCTTTAATATGCTAGCTAGCATGATGTATAATTTGCTTTCTTGAACAATACAAAGAAATACTATCATGCACATTGCAAAGAAAAGCAAATATGTTAACTTGCACATCTTTAAATTTGCTAGCTTGTATGTAGTAAAACTTGCATATCGTAAAAGTTGCTAGCTTATAGAGAAGCAAAGAATTGCTATCTCGAAAGAAGCAAAAAATGCAAAACATAGAAAACTTGCAATATAATTGCTCTTGCCATGCTTTGTATCAAAAATAGGTTGATATCCTTAAAAGCATCATATTAAATTTTTTAGTATTGCAATGTATTACATGTATTGCAAATTGAAAATTTTGAGACTATTATCATATCATGTTTAACAATTGATGCCTTTCATGACATGATTTCTTTGCATTTTTGTCTTGTATGTATCATGTGATGATTGAAATATTGATTGACGCAAATTCATAATTTATGTAAAAGTTTAAATCATTGGTTCCTCTCCTTCTTCTCGGCAATGACATAGGGGGAGAAAGATTGCTAGCTCAAGGCAAATGTTGGCTAGCTTGTACTCTTCCCTTCTTTTCGACAAAAACAAAGGGGAGAAAGCTTTTGCTAGTTAGAACATGCAAAGAAAAGCAAAGTGCAATCTTGCACAAGAAGCAAGTGTTGAATTGCCATGATTGAACTTAAGAATCTTGCTATGCTTTTGTGCTTATATGTTGTGATGAAAATCTAGCTTTATGTTGCAAAACTTGCATATCTTTTAAAATAGCTAGAGCTACTTCTCCTTTTTATTGATGACATAGGGGGAGAAGTATATTGATGACTTCATGCATTGAATTGAATATTTTATATATATTTGCATGATGGTTTAAATGTTTTTCACATGTGAAGAATGTTACTTGGATTTGGGATAATCCAAGTGTTCTATCAATGGCATATTGATAGGGGGAGTTTAGTTAAACTCCAGGGAGTTAAGGTTAACTCCGTTAGTCATCAATTAGTTGTCATCATAAAAAAGGGAGAGATTGTTGAATCTCGAATTTTGATGATGAAACTAATTGATTGTGTTTAGATGTTTAAAAGCATTTTGAGTGATGCAGGTCTACTCGATCAGGATTAGAAAGTTGACGTAGGAGGAATTGACATTGCGCCGGAGGAGATCACGTCAGGATATTGGACAGCAGAAGGCTTCGGACGTCGGGCATCGGGCCAAGGAGAGCGGAATTGCGCCAAGAATATCGGGGTTGCGGAGGTCAACCGCCGATTGGGCAACAAGCCGCAAGAGAGGACGATGGGCTAAAGAATCGGACGAAGCGCCAACCAATGATGTGCTGAGCAACAGAATGTCAATTCACGTTGTAATAATTGTCTAGATCGGAGTAGAGTTTTAGCTTCTGTGTGCAGGATTAACTACGATAACGACGAAGACATAAAGCGAAACAAAGTGTCGGAGTCAAGCGTGAAGGATTCGTTGCGAGTTCGAGAGTTCGACGGAAGTCCAAAGGTTCGTCGGGAATGCTGCCGGAACTAGCCGAGAATGAGTAGGGAGCTTGCCAAAGGGTTTTTCGGAAGCTCGCCGGAAGGTTCGTTGGAAGTTCACGGAGCTCGCCGAGAAAGATCGGAGCTTGCCAAAGAAGCTCATTGGAACTCGTCAAGATCAAATCGTGAAGTCCAGGAGCTTACCGGGAGTCTACAGAATGGTTTCTGAGAGTTTATCGGAAGACCGCTGGAAGTTCGTCGGAAGCTCGCCGGAAGAAGTCTTGACTCACAGACTTTGTAATAGCTTAGAAAATATCTTTAAATACGTAGTTAGCACATTAATTAGGGTTAGGATTAGGTGTTAATCCTAGAACCCAAGTAGGGGCCAATTGGGCTCGAGTTCAGACTGGTTTGGGCCAAGTTTAGAGCCCAACCAGTGAGCTGAAATAGTGTAGGCGGTGGCACCGCCAGATTTAGCGGTGGCACCACCCAGAACCCGAGAACTGAGCGGTGGCACCGTTGGACTGAGCGGTGGCACCGCCCAGCACTCGAGAGGTCTGACGGTGGCACCGCCAGTACACTGTCAGTGTCAGACACTAACAGGCGGTGGCACCGCTGGCCTCGGAAACCCAAGAGAATTCAAAATTTGGAGCCCAAATTTGAATCTTCTTGGGCCTATAAATGCCCCTCATTTCTCAGCAGATAACACAATTTTTTGAGAAGCAATTGATTGAGAGAAAGGTCTTAGAAAAGTCTTAGCAAGTCTTGTTTTCAATTTGCTAGAGTGTTCACCTCCTTCTTTCTTGCTGAAAATTTATAAGAGTGTGAATCGCTTGTAAAGAGTTGTAAGAGGGGTATTTACCCTTCCCCTTCAAGAGATTTGCTAGTGGAAGGTGGGAGCCTCATCGAAGAGGGCCTCCCAAGTGGATGTAGGTCATTTGACCGAACCACTTTAAAATCGGCGTGATCTCTGATTTGCATTTCATTATTGCTATTTACATTACTGCAAACCTTCTTACGTGCTTTATTTTCTCATTACCTTTGTTGCATATCTTTACGAACATGCATTCAGGTTAAGCACTTCCGAGTTCGATTTTTATCGTACGACAGATTTGTCGAAACGATTGTTTTAATCCGCTGCACTAATTCACCCCCCCCCCCCTCTTAGTGCCGCTCCGATCCTAACACAACTATGACATATTCTCTCAATAATATTCTGAGTAATATTGACAATGTCAAAATTATACAAAAGTAAGATTTAGATTGATATTTATTGGAGTAGATAATTTTGTTAGATTAAATTATTTTATTTTTATGAGAAGCATAAAAGTATTTTTACCTCCTTATAAAAAAAAAGATTTATAAAGCCGATCATTAAAGATTTAGAAGAAAATGTTACTAATGCTAATATGAGGATAATTATTATTTATGATCTAGAAGCTATAAAGATTAATGAATATTCTATAATAAAGGAGTTAGATATCTATGTAAATAATTATATTGATAGGACTGATTTAGTGTTTAGAGATTTTTCTATGATATTCATGACATAATTTCCTTCCAAATAAAAATTTAGGATTCACCAAAAAAGATCTTTAGATCCATTGTACAAAAAAAATAATTTTAAAAGATATACTATTTAGATTACGATTCACAAAACTTGGATCTGACTATTTCTCTATAATGTCATAATATATGATATTGACTTCGATATGGGACCTATTGGGGTGCTATATATTTTATAAGAATTATAAAAAATAATAAGTGAATTCGACAACAAAGATAATTATACTTCTACTCTTGGAGATGCATCACTTGGATCTTTTTAAGTCTTCTGTAGGTAATTTTTTCTTCAAGTTCTCAATTTAAAGAAAAATGGTATAACAAATAATAATCAAGTTGAACATATTGGTTAATCTAAAGTTATATAAGAGTGTTTGATTAAACTATGTAAACGTAACACATGGTTGTACAAATAAAGTATAAGTAATTTATAATTTATCAATTAGATATTTGGTTGTAAATAAATTCTCAATCCGAAAGTTGATAGTAAATATTATTAATAAGAATTAGGGTTTAGTGTTGTGCAAGCTTTAAACATGCCAATATATCATTTAACCATCAATTGAATCTCTGGTTCAAATATATTCTCAATGTCATTAATACTGCTAAGTTTTATTGCACCAAACACATGATCTCAATATTTATTCATTATAGCTAATTTCTATTATAGTAAATACTCGAGTACATTATATGTCTAATACATGATCGTTACGTGGGATCCAAGTCACTCTATATCTGTTTGTCTATACAAATTTTCTTCTTATTTATTATGATAAGAAAGACAATCACAAACTTCTTTCTCATCCAGAAAGTTAATCTAAAGCTTCATTCTTATTTTTTAAGGTAGAAAAATATATTATGAATAGTGGAGAAGATTCTCTTTTGGAATGACTCAAACCCATATTTGAGGACTTCGATTTACTAACCTGAGCATTAAAGGGATCGAGTCGAAAAACCTCTATTGATCTTGGTCTTCGTATAAGTAACACTTTGGGAGCATAATATTTTCACATCAAAAACACTTTGGACAATTCTACTTATACGGATCTGAATCACATCAGACTGATCAAGACATCAACAATATTTTCCTCTAACATTTTTTATACCCGATTTATGATATGTAATAAACAAAAATTTTCAAATTGAATATACTCAAGTGATGCTAAAAATCTAAGACACGAGAGTGAAGAACGATGGCATTCGTATTGGTTTTCCATAAGAGGATCTCCCAAGTAAGACTGATAAATTAGCTTATAATAATATTCACTAAATATTTTGAGTAAAGAAAAACTAGCAAATGATTGCTTGTGTCGAAATTTAAATTTAATATACAATGACACACTATATATATATATATATATATATATATATATATATATATATATATATATATATATATATATATATATATATATATATATATATATATATATATATATATAGTTGTCTTTGTGAGTGCAAAGTCATCTTAAGTAACTCTTAAACCCATGGTTTGCATTGCTGGGGAGGGATAGTCTTCTCGATGAGAATATATGAAGTGACATGTTTAAATCTAGTGTAACATTATTTTATTTATTTATTTATTTTGAAGTTGTAAATTTTAGATAATGTCCTTTCAAAGTTTGAAAAATATATTTATATTATTATGAAATATCAAAATTTATATCTTTACATGTCATTGTCATTAATATGCATTGAAAAAAAAAAAACTTTGGCTAATCACTTCATCTATATTAATTTATTCCAGTTAAATAAGTATATAAGGCACCACTTAATGAAGATTATAGTGAATGTAAGGTATTATTATAAATTAGAGTTTCAAGAGATATTTAATTTATGGTACCCCAAGGAGATCAATTATCAAATATGCATTAGTTTTTAGGTTTTAAAGGAACGCATGTATAGACTTTAAATCTAGAGAGCTTGTTTCTGTGATTTATTTTCTTTAAATTATTCTCTTATGTATGGGGACTTGTGGTAAGCTCATCGTATTCTAGATCTAAAAAACAAAAGAGAAGATAAATGAAGGGAGGATAACAAAAACTCCAACACAGACACTAAACTATGAAATTATGATACAAAGATATTATATATATATTTAATATTTTTATTAAAACTATTAAATTTATACCTATAATATTTTTTATATCATAATTTTCATAGATTAGTGAATTTGTGTTGGTGTTTTTTATCCTATCTCCTATATATTATTCTGTATTTTCTAATCAAGAATATAACCATCTTTAAGTTTCCAAACTCAAGAGAACAATCTCAAGAAAAAGGATTACAACTTCAATCCCTTAAAGTCTCTATTAACTGCAAACTAATGAAACCTTGTTCTCAATTTTATTTTTTTTTTGTGTAATTGAGAGAACAACAATTGGACTTGAGCCTCATGTCTTCCTTTGTTTATCATACCAATTATGTGAGCATGAGAGTTGGAGTTTGATCCCGGACTTCATATATATCCATAATCACACTCATACATGAAGAGAGAGAGAGAGAGAGGGGAATTTTTGTACTATAAAATATATGACATAAGTCACCTTTGTATTTAATAGTCATTATGTCCATTTGCATATTGTGCATGCATAGTGGACTATATCTTTTGTGAGATATCTAAAAGTATAAATTATATATATAATTTTTAATATTATTTATAAAATAAATTACCTTTCAAATAATCATCTAAAAGAGATATTTAGTTACATTGCACACTTTAAATCAGAAATAAATTTTAAAGATATACTATTTAGGTTAGGATGAACGATTGAAGACACAAACCTCATGACATAAAATATCTAAATATAAATTATTAACGATAGATACATCTATTGCTGATTCGAAGACAAAGATAAAGATTGTTATAACAAATAATGCATTATTTATAATCAAGTTTGCTAGCGAAAAATATCGTTAAAATCTTGATTAACCTAATATGGTCTGGATTTGTATATGCAGGATTATCCGAAGTGGATCTGAGGTGACTTTGAAGTGGGTTTGAGATAAGTTCAAGATTCCATCTACATAAAGATCAAGGTCAGGGGAGTTTTTTCGACCTGATCACTCTGACGCTCGAGTTACTAATCCGAGATTCCTAAATGTAACCTCGAGTAGTTCGAGAAACGAAAGAGTCTTTCCCTTATTTTCTTGTTTAGAATATATTTTTATATATTGAAGAAGGGAAATACAATTTTCATTCTCATAAAAGAAGAGAAGGGGGTTTATGTTTGTAATAAAAGAAGAGAAGAAAATTTATAATTACCTTCCTTCCATAATGAATACGAAGTTTATGTTTCTAATCTTTATTTATGATGAATGATCATGTGTCAACTGACGATAGATTTTCTCTCAAAATTGAACACATATTAATATAAAATTATATGAGAGTATTAATATAAAACTATAATAACTAAAATTTATAATTATTTAAATATACATTTATATTTGATTGTAAACAAAGTTATTTTTATGAATATTTAAAGTAAAAAGAGGGCATGAGTCGATATGTTTATCTCGACTGTAGAATTCTTTTAATTAATTTTTTTGGTTTAAATAAACATCCTTGCAAAGTTTAGAAATCATATATTCTTCATTATGAAATGTTGATATGTGTATCCCCTATATGTCACTGTGGTTTATATTCACTGAAAATAACTCTGATCAACCAAATCTAATCATTATTAATATTATATAATTCATTTGACTCAACTAAGTATATAAAATATGAAATATATATGATATCAGTACTATTTTTAGGATCATAAATCGCGTGTTATTCTTATAATTTAGATCAACTACCTCATATATGTAATTTAGATCGACTAAACTAAGAATGAATTATATATATATATATATATATATATATATATATATATATATATATATATATATATATATATATATATATATATTCATTCATCTGTGACAGAAAACTTAGATGCATTGAGCCTTTTTAAACCTCACATTATCGAGAGTCTAATGCATTGAGTATATATATATATATTTTACATGAACTAGTGTTGCATATTGATGAGTATTGATAAACTTATATATTGTATTAAGTCAATAAGAAAACATATTTTATTTTTTGATTTCTCATTGACTATTTAGAGAATCTATTGTACTTAATCAATATATGTCAAAGGACAAATCAGCCCACAGAATTAATTTTTGGAAGGTGTAAATTATTGAAATGATTAACGGTTAGAAAAACATTTGTAGTTTCCTATGATGGTTGTTATCACGACCTATTTTTAAATATAATGGGATAATATTATGATACTATAATAGGAAGGTGTAAATTATTGAAATGATTACCAATTAGAAAAACATTTGTAGTTTTCTATTTCAAACATAATAGGATAATATTATGATACTATATAGATTATATGGATCTATTAGTAATAACTTGAATTTAAACATCCCTAGATTTTCAATAGAAAATACTAAATAAAAAATAAGATAATAAAAAAATTCACAAATTTGGAAGTTGAAATATCCATTATGTGGATATATATATACACACATGTATGCATACGTATACGTGTATACGTATACATACACATATACATATATATACATATATACATATATATATATATACACTTTTTCTCATATTAAAGGAGAAATTTTATCGTAATAACAATACTTGTCAAACATACGAAGTGGCATGACTATGGAAGCATGTAATTAATATGTTTAAATAACAATCCACCTTTTAATCTAAATAAATTAGATATGACATATTTACTTTGCATATTGATTGAGCATAGGAATGTGTTTGATGCATGAAAAAAAAATTGAAGTATTACCTCAATAAAGTAATTTACTCCAGAAAAATCAACAATCTAATTAATGCTTTTATGTTAGTAATTCCTTGTTCATCATGGATGTCATAGAGTATCAACTTTATGACCTCATAATGCTTTGTTAATTTGAAAATTACTTTTTTAGCCAATAAAATGTAAAGATAAGAAAAATAAAAGGTAAGAATGCAATTTTATTTACCAATTAAGTAATTACTCCTATATTTCTGACACGTGTCAGACCTATAATCACATGTCGCGTTGTCATCGCTGCCATGTCGTGAATAGTACATTCAGACTCCTCATCTATTTTCTGACACGTGTCATAGCCATATGATGCCATGGCGCGTTGTCTTCACTGTCGTGTCGTGAATAGTATATTCAAACAACTCATTTATTTGGATCAGTAGGATTACCGCTACAATATATAATGCATATGCGTGCTGCTCGTGCGTCTTCCTGATCTTGGATGACCCGCTGGCATACATAACCAGTGGAGCCCGAGCCCACGTGTTGGTGATGCTCATTTCGGTAGCGGGCTCCACGAGTGGGGTTTGTGCGAGAGGCGCGTACAGACTCGCCCCGCAGCGCTCGACCATAACTCCCGCCCCATTTCCAACTCGCCCCCAAGGAGAACCTCCCAATGAACTCACCCTCTCTGTGCTCTTCGCCATTCTCTTTCTCCTCCTCTTCCCCTCTCCTCCCTCTCCCATGCTCTCTTTTCTCCCCTTCTCTTCTCTCCCTCCGCCGAGCCGTCGCACCCCACTCCGCCCTGAACATTGGCTCCAAGCTTAGCTATATGTCGCCCAAAAAAGACCGCGCTTTGGCCGCACACGACTTCTCCCGCAACGTCTCGAAGGTGGCTCCGCTCAGTTGCAAAGTCTCTTTCGGGCGTCGCGACATTAGCTCGGAGGAAGGATCCCGTGAAGAAAGTCCGACCGGATTGCAGGAAAAGGAGACACCTTTGGGGAAATCGACCTATGGTGATCGCATAATGCTGTCATCCTTTGGCCCTCCTCTTGATTCCTTCGGGAATTATGATGCAGGGGTGTCAGAAACCAAGTTCCAGATGACTCTCGCCGAGCTCCTCGAGAAGAGCGGAGTCACCCCCACGGCGATTTACGGGGATCTGGACGCCTTGATCACTGGAGTTCAGGACGACTCTAGGGAGGTCTGCCAGGGGGATCTCTTCATCTCCTGTGTCGGATCGAAGACGGATGGCCACTTGTATCTTACCGAGGCTTGTAACCGAGGAGCTGTAGCACTGGTGGTAGGCGAAGAGAGTGTTAAAGCTCAAATCTTGCGCTGCGGCTGCAAGGCTGTCGTCGTAGTGAATGCTACCGATTCAGCGCTGCCTGTTATTGCTGCTACATTCTATGGGCATCCGTCGAGGAGCCTCTTTGTGGTCGGTGTCACGGGAACGAACGGTAAGACGACGACGACCAATTTGGTTAGATCTATCTTCGAGACAATGGGGTACGGAACAGGGCTGTTTGGCACCGTATGCTTCTTCATTAATGGAGATGAGATGCTGGAAGCTTCCCGAACGACCCCCGACGCCGTGCCAGCCCAGAGACTGATGGCGAAGATGGTTCGCTCTGGTACCAAGGCACTCGTCATGGAGACTTCTTCTGAGGGGCTGGAGCAGGGGAGGTGCAATGAGCTAGACTTCAACGTAGCAGTCTTCACGAACCTCACCAGGGACCATCTCGACTTCCATGGGACCATGGAGGCGTACAAGAAGAGCAAAGGCAAGCTCTTTGCGAAGATGGTCGACCCCAACAGGCACAGGAAGGTTGTGAACATCGATGACCCAAATGCTCCATACTTCATCGATCACGGGAATGCAGATGTTCCACTCGTTACATTTGGAATGCAGAACGAGAACGCCGACGTCTACCCTCTAAAGTCCGAGCTTTCATTGTTCAAGACTAAGGTTTGGGTGAGCACGCCAAAGGGGGCACTAGAGATCAACTCAGGGATGCTTGGGAGGTATAACATCTACAACATCCTCGCAGCCGTTGCTGTTGGGATTGCCGTCGGCCTGAAGCTGGAGGACATCGTGAGGGGAATCGAGGCGGTGAAAGGGGTTGCCGGCAGGTTTGAGTTAATTGACGAGGGGCAGCCTTTCGCCGTGATTGTAGACTATGCACACACACCCGATGCTGTGTGTAGACTTCTGGATGCTGTCCGAGAACTCAACCCACGAAGAGTTATCACTGGTATACCAATTCATGCTTTACTTTCAGCACATTCTGCAGCTTATCATACTGAATGAACATTTCAACTTACCTGATTCAGTGCTCGGTAATTGATCGTCGAAAACTTAATTGCTTGGTTTAGATTCTAATATTTTCTTCCCTATATGTGCTAAAGAGAGGTCTCAATTGCATGGCATTTTTGCTAGGTCCTAAAATTGGAAGTCAGCTGATTGTGATCTGACTTCCAATTTTATGATAATTCCATCAAATGCTTGTTTTCATAAAATCTGTAATCATGCTGTCTGTAATGCGGAAAAACTTTTATGCTAAGATTGAAATCAAATAAATTAAATAAATTAGATTGAAATCAACTATAGAAAAACTTTTATGCGGAAAAATAATATTACGATGCGTACCTTTTTCTTGTTGTTAAAAAAACAAGCTGTCCATGAACTTTCAGAAAAAACCTGCTCAAAACTCTCATGTAGCATTTGAGCATACGAAGATTGGCACCAAAAGTTCTTCTATAGTTGCAACATCTCAAGTTCAGCACTTTTGTGTCTTTTTTATGTTGGGAATCCAAAACACAATTCATAAGTGTATTTTCACAAGAAGGAAGTTAAAGATCAGAAAAGTGGCTAACCATAGTTTTATCCTAGCAAGACTAGTTGTTGTAGGGTGATTTGATGCATGCTGATAGTTAATGTTTCGCTTCTAGTCTTTGGATGTGGCGGAGAAAGAGATCGGGGGAAGAGGCCGCTGATGACAAAAATTGCAGCTGATAAAAGTGATGTGGTTATTCTGACATCAGACAATCCAAGGAACGAAGATCCATGTATGTATTCTGTATGTTATATGCCAATTTGGTTTGTCATATATTTCTGAAAGCAATGCAACACCTATTGGCCGTATGCCTATGTTGTTATTCAGATATAATAACTTCTAAAACATGCTTCGATGACATTGCTAGCGACAATCTTGGATGACATGCTAGCTGGTGTTGGATACACAATGCAAGAGTCCTCATCACCCGGCGGAAGCAAAATCTATCCAAAGCTTCCAAATGGCTGTACACTCTTAGTAAATGAGGACAGAAGAGTAGCCCTGCAAGCTGCCATTGCCATGGGAAAGGAAGGAGATATCATTGTAACTCTCTTCTTCTGACCCTTGGTCACAGTATTCTCAAACCTTTCTCTCTCTTGTTAGACAAAGGATATGTGTAACTCAATTTCAGCTTCTAGTACTTTGGACTGAAGACTATGATGTGATGCTGCAGGTTGTTGCTGGCAAAGGCCACGAGACATATCAAATTGAGGGTGATACAAGGAAGTTCTTCGACGATAGAGTTGAATGCCGACAAGCGCTGCGTCAAAGTATGTGAGATGTGTCAAGCATGAAAGTGAAATTTCTTTGGCGATATAATCTCATTTTTAGGAATAGCAAAGGCAGAAAATTCCGAGTTAATGTGTCCTAATTCTTTGGCTGCTGTTGCAAATTGAAAAGTATGTCGCTTCTATCGGTATTCTTTAGATAAACACTTGGAACTTTTTTTTTGAACATTCAAAGTTCAGTTGGAACGTTACAGTCTCTCTCTCTCTCTCTCTCTCTCTCTCTCTCTCTTTATCTCCTTTCCCGCTCTGCTGCACCGCGGTGTTGGCTTCACTCTTCCGAAGAAGCGCCTCGCACTTACCCCAACCTCTCGCTCGTTTTCGCTACTCTCTCTCTCTCTCCTCCCTCTTCCCTGCTCCTTAGCTCCCAGGAAGAATCCCATGGAGAAGGTCCGACTAAATTGCAGGAAAAGGAGGCACCTTGGGACGGTGAATCCACACGTCAAGATCACAACAAGTGGCTATGATATTACTGTGCTTGCAGTGTACCTTCGCTAGCTGCGAGATTGAAGTAGAGGTTGACTATGTTGGGGCAGCCACGGAAGCACTCCGAGGAGCACAGCTTCCGCCGGAAGTTAGCGTCCAGCAACGAGTCCGACGATATCCCGACGGTTCTCCGATCGAGGCCGCACGCCGCGATGCACCCTTCCATCTCGACCCAGTCGACGAACCCCTCGGCGCCGATCTACGACGTGGCGCACGCGTAGGCGCCCCCGGCGTTCCTCTCCAGCACGCAGCGCATTCCCGACGACGACACCGCGTAGGCGCAGGCGCTCGCGTCCAAGCGCTCGCACTCCACGCCGGCCCCTGCGAAGCAAGTCCAAACGTCATCGTATAGATTGCGTGCAGGTTTCGTGACGACGAGATCGAGCTTGCACCTTGCGCTTTCGACATGGAGAAGATGAGCACCAAAGCGAGCGTTATGGAAGACCAGGAGGCCATTGCTTTGCCGAGGACGAGAACCAAAGGGTGTCAGCGCAATGGCGTTGTAGTTTTAGGGCTATCTATATAGATAGATCGGTATGTGAGTAAGCCATGGAGAAAGGTGTCGAGTTTACTTTAAGGGAAAGGAATTCCTGTTGCGGATTGGTCAAAGCATGCATGTGGCGCTCCCAAGCGTTGACTAAGGGGGGTGGGGTTTCTTTGCTGCCCAAAGGAACAATGAGCTTGGATTACTCGATAACCACGTAAAAGAAGTGAGAATTGAAATCGGATTACATAAAAGTCGCTAAATAAGTTGACCAAGTGTAGTTGACTTCTGTAGTATATGCTATTTATATGAAACCTCTGCATTTCATTCATTATTTGGGAAAAATCGAGTGGATAAAGTCAACTCTTTTATCCATAGAATATGCGACGAGTCAAATGGCGTGAAATAGCTTCCCGATTCGATTGGCTATAAATATGGTTGCTTTTAAGATTGAGATCACGCTAAGATTGCCGTTGCTACTAGAAATATATTGACGAACCCCTTTGCTTATGCTTCATGTAGGTGGAGCTACAAGAAATGCATAATTTGACTTTGAAGAGTATATATATATATATATATATATATATATATATATATATATATATAATTTTCTATCAAAATATGTTTCTAAACCATTATAATAGAAACATAAGTGGAAACGAAAATTGTGTATCTCCCATTGTTATCAAGAATTTTAGAAATGGTTTTTTTTTTTATATTTTGGTACTTCTCAGCTCAAAACTCTCGCTTTAGATGGTATAGAAAATCTTTTAGACTTGAGAGAGATATTAAGCCTAAAGACCAAAACCATTGTTTATATAGACATTCTCCCATCAAAAATATTTATTATTATGAACTTCATAACATTCAAGAATTAATTCAAATTTGTAACGTTTGGACTATAATAAATTTTTTTAATAATATTTGATAATAATAATTTAAAAAATTAAAATATTTAAACCATAATAAATGAAGAAATTGATGGTAATGAATGATGAACTTAATGAGAACGATTATATTCTCTCACTTGATATATACGCTTAGCTTAATAATTTAAATTAATCTTTATCGAATAAATATATACATAACCGTTTAATATATACATAGTGTCTTTAGGACAGTCTTGGTTAGAACTCGATTTAATATATACATAACCGTTTTTAGTACTTTAGTCTATAAGAACATAGGAAGATTGGAGTTGCTAAGCATACTCCGCACCATGTCAAATAATGTTCGGTTTCTTTTTCTGCAACACCATTCTAGTATAGAAAATCAAGCATAGTGTATTGGGCAACAATCACATGTTCTTGAATAAACTTAGCAAAAGAACTAGGTATTTGTCTATTTTCAGTATATCTACCATAATATTCTCCACCTCTATTTGATCTCATAATTTTAATTTACTTATCACATTGGTTCTCAATTTCAGCATTAAAGATTTTGAAGACATTCAATACTTCATTTTTGTTATAAAGCAAATAGATATACATATATCGTGAGTAATCATCTATAAAGGATATGAATTTATGACTATGTGTGCATATGTCTGGACAACATATATTAGTATGAATGATCACTAATATGTCTGAACTCTTATTAGCACATTTCTTGGACTTGTTGGTCTGCTTTCCTTTAATACAGTCCACACAAGTTTTAAAATTAGTAAAATCAAGAGTATACCCCATTATTAACTAATCTCTTAATTCTCTCTATGGAGATACGTCCTAATCTCCAATGCCATAACATAGAGGAATCATCATTAATATTACACCTTTTATTGCAAGCGTGAACATACATTGAACTTTGAGTGTCATCATTTTGTAAGAAAATACGATAAAGACCATTAGACAAAATACCTTTCCTAACACAATCAGATTTATATAATAAACAACATGATGTGTCTTGAAAATTAAAGGAATATCCAACTGATACGAGTCTGGAAACAAAAATTAAGTTTTATGAGAAACTAGGTACATAAAAGATCATTTCCAATTTTAAAATAAAACCATTACTTAAAGTTAAAATGCATATTCCAATTGCCTCCGATGTGGGCCCATCTTATTACTTGATAAGATGCTTTGCTCATTTCTTATTAGCTTTCTTAGGTTTTGTAAATAGTTTACAATATGGATTGTTGATCCAAAGTTAATCCACCATGTGTTAATATTAATATTAACCATATTAGATTTATAATACACAAACGAGGTTGGTTTACCTTTTTTTTTCAAGTCATTGTTAGAATTTCATTTATTCCTCATCATGTGTCCCTTCTTTTATAGAAGAAATACTTTGCTTCTTTCTTAATATTAGCTTGGGGTGATAATTTATATTTTCCCTATAGATGAGCTTTCTAATTGGCTTAATTTTTATCAATTTTATTCTTCTCACGAGTTGTTACTGTTAGGACCGGAGCGACACTAAGAGGGGGGGGTGGGGGGGGGTGGGGGGTGAATTAGTGCAGCGGTAAAATACGGTAAACTTTCGACGATTTAAACACTTTCGGAAACTTCGTACGATAAAAGCAACGTTTCGTTTGAAACCGTTTCGATTGCGTTTTAACTTGAAGGCATACGTAAGAAGGAGACAAAGAAGTAGAGCATCAAAGTGAAGATGGTTTGCAGTAATATAAATGACAATAAGATAAACGCAAACCGATTTATCGTGGTTCGGTCATGCGACCTACATCCACTTGTGAAGCCTTCTTCGATTAGGCTCCCAACTTCCACTAGCAAATCACTTTGAAGGGGAAGGACAAATACCCCTCTTACAACCTTTTACAAGTGGTTCACTCTCTTACAAATTTTCAAAGAGAAAGAAGGAGGTGAACACTCAAGCAATTGAAAACAAGACTTTCTAAGACTTTGCTAAGGATCTTATCTCAATCTATTGCTTTGCAAAAATTGTGATCTCAGTTGAGAATTGAGGGGTATTTATAGGCCTCAAGAGGATTCAAATTTGGGCTCCAAAATTTAAATTCTCTTTGGTTCCCGATGCTGGCGGTGCCACCGCTTGTCAATGGCAGTGCAACCGCCTGTTAGTGTCTGACACTAACAGAGTACTGGTGGTGCCACCACTCAGCCAAGCGGTGCCACCGCTTGGCTCTCGGGGTGCTGGGCGGTGCCACCGCCTACACTATTTCAGCTCACTGGTTGGGCTCCAAACTTGGCCCAAACCAGTTCGAACTCGGACCTAATTGGCCCCTACTTGGGTTATAGGATAGTATTACAAAGTCCGTAAGTCAAGACTTCTTCTGGCAAACTTCCGGCGATCTTCCGGCGGTCTTCCGATACTTCTCCCCCTATGTCATCAACAAAAAGGAGAAGTAGCTCTAGCTATTTTAAAAGATATGCAAGTGTTTGCAACATAAAGCTAGATTTTCATACCAACATATAAGCACAAAAGCATAGCAAGATTCTTAAGTTCAATCATGGCAATTCAACACTTGCTTCTTGTGCAAATTTGCACTTTACTTTTCTTTGCATGTTCTAACTAGCAAAAGCTTTCTCCCCTTTGTTTTTGTTGAAAAGAAGGGAAGAGTACAAGCTAGCCAACATTTGCCTTGAGTTAGCAATCTTTCTCCCCCTATGTCATTGCCGAAAAGGAGAGGAACCAATGATTTAGACTTTTACATAAATTATGAATTTGCATCAATCAATATTTCAATGATTTAGACTTTTACAAAAATGCAAAGAAATCATGTCATGAAAGACATCAATTGTTAAACATGATATCTAAGTTTTGCATTTTTTGCTTCTTTCGAGATAGCAATTCTTTGCTTCTCTATAAGCTAGCAACTTTTACGATATGCAAATTTTACTACATACAAGCTAGCAAATTTAAAGATGTGCAAGTTGGTGCTAGTCATAGGTGCCCAGCAAGCCAATCACGTGAGTGATGGCACGTGTGACTTGATACAGAATCTTTTTGCTTATTATATTTTAGCGTATATCACTTTATAACTATTGCATAAATGCATACATATATTGTGATATCCTTGGATTTGTGCAATGGGAATCGGATTGTGATGAGATCACGATAATGAGATCGATTCACCTTTAAACACATATCCTAAATAATCCCGGTCATAGGTTACTCGAGAGGGACATCGTGATAACTGGACAGACTGGTGTGCTGTATACCCGTCCATATGATGAATGCAGCTGGTCTTATAGCTGCTCATTTAGGGACACTAGGGATACAATACAGGTACTCATTGGAGAATGAGTTCACTGATTGATCCGCTTACGAAATGCTGGATGGTTGATGATGCCTTATTGTCAAATAGTGATTCCGTAGTCCTAGAGGTGTATCTGGTCCTTAGACTTGAGACACCAAGGATGTCTTGTATGAGTGCTCCACTCTTTGATACCAGACTTATAGGTTTGGCTGTCCCAGATCTAGTACAGCTGGTCATTGGGAGTGGTAGTCGACCTTACGAGGGCTATTGAGTGTCGATAGAGGATCATCCACTCTCGGCGTCATGAGAGGAATATCCCATGTGTTCTTGCTCAGACAAATCCTTAGTCAGGGTCGTTCGGGTTGAGAGAGAAAGAGTTTTCCAGGAGAATCAGATTAGAGCGAGACTCGAGTAGAAATCGTATGGGTCTAACATCACCATGCTTGATATACGGTCTCTGGGATATTAGATGGATGAGGGACTATAGGTACACGGTAACTGAGGACAGACAGGTCCAATAGATTGGATTCCCCTGTATCGTTTGGGGACTACGGCGTAGTGGCCTAGTACGTCCGTAGTCGATGAGTCGAGTGAATTATTACAGAGATAATAATTCACTGAGTTAGAAGGAGTTCTGACAGGTATGACTCACGGCTAGCTCAATATTGGGCCTAGAGGGTCACACACATATGGTAGGCATTGCGATGAGTAGAGGTTCGGATATGAGATATCCGACGGAGCCCTTGTCTTATTGGATGCAGATCCAATACCCACTAGGGGAGGACCCATTAGGGTTTGATAGGGGGCCTCTATAAATAGGAGGGATTCAGAGCCCCATAGGCTAGAGAGCTTTTGCTTGCCTTTCCTATTCTCCTTTCCCTCTCCACCTCAGAGCAGGCCTGGAGTTTTGAGGAGCATCGTCGCAACCCTGCTGTGTGGATCACCGCTAGAGAGGAGGACGCTTGACCTCCTTCACCCTCTCCTAAGGATCTGCAAGGAAACTGGGATATACGATCTCCCTAGGTAACACAATCTACTCTATACGCAGTTTTAAGTCTCGCGGATTTTGCGTACCAATCTTCGCACGACGACGAACATCTCTTTGGGAATCGGGGATTTTGTTTTTTCTTGTTCTTCCGCTGCGCATGTGATGTCGCCCCCAGGATTTCCCAACAGTTGGCATATTTGCTTTTCTTTGCAACGTGCATGATAGTATTTTTTTGTAATGTTCAAGATAGCAAATTGTACATCATGTTAGCTAGCATATTAAAGATGTTCAAGAAAGTAAGCTCTTTCTTCTCTTTTGAGAAGTGTCATTTTTGCTTCCTTAGCAAAATACCAAACTAGCAAGGGACCATGTTTTACATGAGGCAAGCAAACAATTTGGCAAGTGTTACATTTATATCTTTTCTTTAGATTGCAAGAAAGTAAGCAAATTTTTGCATTTTCTTGACTTGTGCAAGGTAGCTAATTTATCTTTGAGATTACCCTTTACATCAATTCAAGATAGTACATTAGCAACTCTTTCTCTCCCTTTGTCATTGGCAAAAAGAAAAGAAGATTCAAGTCATGAATATCAAAATAATAATTTTATCATGAATATTTCATCATTGTGTGCATCATTATTATACGTTAAAGTATTGCATACATAATTTCAAATCATCAATGTTTCAAATCATGATGGTATTAACTTGTCAAATTTCATCCTACCATTCATCATCATAACTTTTCATCAAAACAAATTAATGAATGTTTCATATATTCATATCATCACATAAGGAATATCAAGGAGAAAATAATTGGGTGATGAGATAAACATTTCATGAATACAAGGAATTAAATAAAAATCATACCATAAAATATTAGAATATGTGAATGCCAAAATAAATGATTTCTTTTTGAAAAGCCTCCTTATAAATAATCAAAGGAAAATCTTAGGAGATCAAATAATAAGATATTTTTAAATAAATTTTAAGTCAAGAATTTTCAAAAAGGATATTTTCTTTAGTAAATCACAAAAGGAAATGTAAGAGAAAAAGATTTCAATTTATGTATAAGAACACTTATGATTCATATTGAAAATTTTCTCAAAATGTAAGAGAATAAAGAGTAAGAAATCTTGATTTATAAAGGATTTCATGTTATAAATTTCAAGAGATCAAGATCATGATTTCGATAAAAAATTATTCAAATTTAAATCATCAAAATCATTATCAAAATCTAAGAGATTCACAAAGATGATACAAATGGATTCATCAAAATCAATAAGATTGAGCAAAATAATTTTCAAGAATGTTTTCCTCTTTTTGGTTGTTTCAAAACATATGATTTTGTTTTATTTATGCCAAATAAAAACATATATCATGTTTAAAACCAAAAGTGTAAGATTTATTACAACAAAGATTAATAAAGCACTTTCATTATGGTAAAAATCAATAATCGATAAATCACAAGATTCATCATGCATAATTTTGAAATTCATTAAGCATGATCATTATGCATGACATAAAATCATTAAGATACACATGCACGGATTAATCCTAAGCATTATCACATATCATATAATTATCATCCCTAATGTTGCATACATCATTCAACATTTCAAAACATAACATGCATGAAATCTTAGCAATATACTTTTTATGATCAAATTTTTTAATTTTTCAAAAGATGCTATAAAGAAAAACATGATATAATTTTTTAAAAACAATTTTTTATTTCCTATTCCTACTATCTAAATTAAGCACTCATGAAAAACTTCAAATAATTTCAAAATAATTCATGAGAGTTGAGTTACTTACCTTGTAGTCGAAGCCCATCAAAGCCCAATTCTTCGTTTCACCTTTAGAAGTTCTTGATTCATCATTGGTTGTCTTCCTCTTTTTTGGCCTCTTCCTCCGTTCAAGTTCATTGTTTATTTTAGATTTTTGTTTAATGAACTTATTAAGATTTAGTGTTCGAAGTTCAAGTTCATCATTGTCCTCATCACTTGAGTCATCGCTCAAGTGGTATTCATTTGTCCGGAGTTTCAAATCCTTCCCATTCTTTGGAAGGTGGTTCAAGTGCTCATCGGGTTCAAAATGTTCCAAAAGTGTCATTTCATAGGTCATTAATGACCCGATTAATTCTTCTAATAGAAAATCATTTAAATTTTTTATCTCTTGTATTGCGGTTATTTTAGGATCCCACCTTTTTGGAAGGGATTTTAAGATCTTGCTTATGAGATCAAAATTCGAAAAAGATTTACCAAGAACTCTTAGATTATTGACGACATCCGTGAAACGGGTGTACATGTCGCCAGTCTCACTTGGTTGCATTCGAAAAAGCTCAAAATCATGCAATAAAATGTTAACTTTCGAGTCTTTGACTCTACTAGTTCCCTCGTGCGTGATTTCAAGTGTTCGCCAAATATCAAAAGCCGTTTCGTACGTAGAAATCCGATTAAACTCATTTTTGTCCAAAGTGCAAAATAAGGCATTCATAGCCTTTGCGTTTAAAGAAAAATACTTCTTCTCCAAATCTGACCATTCGTTCATCGGTTTAGAGGGAAGTTGAAAACTATTTCCAACAATATTCCATAAATCCAAATTCATAGAAATCAAGAAAACTCTCATTCGAGTTTTCCAATAAGTGTAGTCTAATCCGTTAAACAACGGTGGACGAACAACCGAAAATCCCTCTTGAAAGCCATGAAGAGCCATTTCTCTCGGGTATAAATCCAAAATGAGAAATACCGGGCTTTTATACCAATTGTTAGAACCGGAGCGGCACTAAGAGGGGGGGGTGGGGGGGGTGGGGTGAATTAGTGCAGCGGTAAAGTACGGTAAACTTTCGACGATTTAAACACTTTCGGAAACTTTGTATGATAAAAGCAACGTTTCGTTTGAAACCATTTCGATTGCGTTTTAACTTGAAGGCATACGTAAGAAGGAGACAAAGAAGTAGAGCATCAAAGTGAAGATGGTTTGCAGTAATATAAATGACAATAAGATAAACGCAAATCGATTTATAGTGGTTCGGTCATGCAACCTACATCCACTTGCGAAGCCTTCTTCGATGAGGCTCCCAACTTCCACTAGCAAATCACTTTGAAGGGGAAGGACAAATACCCCTCTTACAACCTTTTACAAGTGGTTCACTCTCTTACAAATTTTCAAAGAGAAAGAAGGAGATGAACACTCAAGCAATTGAAAACAAGACTTTCTAAGACTTTGCTAAGGCTCTTATCTCAATCTATTGCTTTGCAAAAGTTGTGATCTCAGCTGAGAATTGAGGGGTATTTATAGGCCTTAAGAGGATTCAAATTTGGGCTCCAAAATTTGAATTCTCTTTGGTTCCCGATGTTGGCGGTGCCACCGCCTGTCAGTGTCTGACACTGACAGAGTACTAGCGGTGCCACCGCCTGGCTCTCGGGGTGCTGGGCGGTGCCACCACCTACACTATTTCAGCTCACTAGTTGGGCTCCAAACTTGGCCCAAACTAGTCCGAACTCGGGCCCAATTGGCCCCTACTTGGGTTATAGGATTAACACCTAATCCTAACCCTAATTAACGTGCTAACTACGAATTTAAAGACATTTCCTAAGCTATTACAAAGTCCGTAATTCAAGACTTCTTCCGGCAAACTTCCGGCGGTCTTCCGATAAACTCTCGGAAACCATTCTGCGGACTCCCGGCAAGCTCCTAGACTTCACGATTTGATCTTGGCGAGTTCCAACGAGCTTCTTCGGCAAGCTCCGATCTTTCTCGGCGAGCTCCGCGAACTTCCAACGAACCTTCCAGCGAGCTTCCGAAAAACCCTTCGGCAAGCTCCCTACTCATTCTCGGCTAGTTCCGGCAGCATTCTTGACGAACCTTCGGACTTCCGTCGAACTCTCGAACTCGCAACGAATCCTTCGCGCTTGACTCCGACACTTTGTTTCGCTTTATGTCTTCGTCGTTATCGTAGTTAATCCTGCACACACAAGCTAAAACTCTACTCCGATCTAGACAATTATTACAACGCGAATTGACATTCTATTGCCCGGCACGTCATTGGATGGCGCTTCGTCTGATTCTTCAGTGCATCGTCCTCTCTTGCGGCTTGTTGCCCAATCGGCGGTTGACCTCCGCAACCCCGATATCCTTGACGCAATTCCGCTCTCCTTGGCCCAATGCCCAACGTCCGAAGCCTTCTGCCGTCCAATATCCTGACGTGATCTCTTCCGGCGCAACGTTAATTCCTCCTGCGTCAACTGTCTAATCCTGATCGAGTAGACCTGCATCACTCAAAATGCTTTTAAACATCTAAACACAATCAATTAGTTTCATCATCAAAATCCGAGATTCAATAGTTACCACTAATGCACTCTCACCAAGCTCCATCACTAGCCTCTCTTGTTCTTGAACACACATAGTCATTAATTCATTGATTGATTATTTATCCTTATGTATGTTATATGAAATCTTAAAATATTTATATTGATGTGGAAGAGTGTTTAGAATATAGTGCACTAAGAAGGATTCTGACATATTAACCGCGAGTTTCTTAAGTTGAACCATAATATCTTGCATTTGCATTATATGCTCATGCACACCCTTTATGTTGGTGAGTTTGAGGGATGAGAATTTCATTATTAGGATATTTGCTAATGCCTTTTTCAAAATGACGAATTACTCATCGGTAACTTGTAGCAAGTCTCAGACCTTCTTATGCTGATTAACAAAACCATGTATACCAGCAGTTATCTTAGTCTCAATAAACATCACGTTGAGCCAATTGGATCGCTCCCATAACTCATATAACGCAACCTCAATTGGAGTACTAGTATTAGTGACTATAAGTAGTTCGTCTTTCCTAATAGTATAATCAATATACATCGATCTTAAATGGAAAAGAATCCTCTACTTCCATATCTTATAGTTATCACCCATAAGTTCAGGAATGTCACATTCAATATAAAAAAAATTAACAGTTTGAGAAACTACATAAAATCAAATATGTTTATGTCAAAATTTGAGGCTTAATAGTTTAAATTACATGTTTTACCAACGTGAAATATGTAAAAAGATGAATCTCATAATATTAAAATTGATTGTGGGCTAAATTTTTAATTCAAATAGATTCAAATGGTCTTTATAATAAAACTATCAAATTATATTCCAATTCATAATCCTTATGGGTAAATTATGAAAATAATATGATATTTTATCCTGATTAATTATATAAATATAATAAAAAAAATTCTATGGGATAACAATTATTATATTAAATATATTAAGACAAAATATTATATCTAATTACTTATGTGATCTTTATTTTAACTTTATATATAATTTTAATTAATTAATGATGCTATGACTAATTCTTAATTAATTAAGATTATATGAGTCACTAGACATTTTGAACATATAAAATTGGCTCATAAGCATGAATTAATATAACCAAATATTCATACATAAGCATTTTATTGACTAAAAATATTAAAAATGTTATATCCTCGATTTTCAACATGAAATATATCAAGAAGTCTAAAACAGAAACCAAAATCCAGCCATATTCATGATTAAAAAATGAAAACTCTTTCATATCAAGACAGAGATTAATGGCTCAGATACCAACTATCAGAAATTTTAATACCAAAATATGTTTTTAAACCATTATAAGAGAAACATAAGAAAACTAATGCAGAAACGAAAATTGCATACGTCCAGCCATTGTTGTGAAGAATTTTAGCAATGGTTTCTCTTTATATTTTGATACTTCTCGACTCAGAACTCTCACTTTAGATGGTATAAGAAATCCTTTAGACTTAATATTGAGCACAAGGATAAAAACCCTCGTTTATATAGACGTTCTCCCGTCGAGAATATTTATTATCACGAGTATCATAATGTTCAAAAATTAATTTAAATTTATAATGTTTGGACCATAATAAATTTTTTTAATGATATTAAATAAAATATTTAATAATAATAGTTACAATGAAAAATTGAAATATTTAAACCACAATAAATAAAAAAATTAATGATAATGAATGATAAACTTAATGAGAATGGTTACATATTAACCTTATATTTACATAAATAAATACCAAAAATCACGAGGGATACGGCATGCAAATTTGGACATTAGAAATTTGAGATAATACAGACTCTGAAGAGTCGAGCTATCATGACTGGAATAGAAAAAGAGGGGGTTTAGAAACATAGTTTATATATAAGTAGGTAACAGGAAAACATCACGAAATGTGGTCGTGCCGGAGTGGTTATCGGGCATGACTAGAAATCATGTGGGCTTTGCCCGCGCAGGTTCGAATCCTGCCGACCACGTTTTTAACATCATATCGAATTCGATTTTGGAATAATATACGCTGTTTGAAGCCATGACGTTATTTGGTAATAGTAATCCGATTTTCTTAATTAATATTATATTGCATAAATTTTAAAAAATTATCTAGAAAAAACTAAGTATGTGTTATTCCTAAGTAAAGTATATTTTTATTTTTTTGGACCACATTATAATATTTTTATTTTTTTTATGAAGACCACAAATTTTCTTAATAAATATAAATATGAATTAAATGTAAATATAAATTTTTAAAAAATCAAAAACAAAAATGAGAGAAGAGGAGATATTATATAACTTTGCTCTTACGTTACTAAACTCGGAGGAGAGGAGAGGAGAGGAGAGGAGAGGAGAAATGACGATGGCATTGGGAGAGAAGATGATATAAAGGTGGTAACGACCGTAATCACAATGAAATCAAGTCTCATATTTTGATGGAACCGTAGTATCCTTCCCCATCCTAACTTTTATGTTTTCTAAGATGTCAATATTATTTCCTTAATTAAGAGGTCATTCCCAAGTTCTTTTTAGTTATTCCCCTTGAATCATGATGCATATTAAAGTTTTAGTTATTTGGTTAGATCCTTGGGTTTAATTCGTAGTTCTAAATATTAATGATAATTTTTATAAGTTATTTTAGATCTCGTTATTACCTAGGTTTGATAAAAAAATACTAAAAATAAAAAATTAAGGTGAAGATTTTTGTCGGATCAAAAGGTTTAAAAGAAATTCCCTTGGATAATTTTAAATATGTGATAAATAATATAGATTTTATGTCACTCTCCGAAAAAAAAAAATAAGAATTAATTTATAACATAGAAGAAGATAAAAGAATAATAAAGTTTATTACTAAATAAAAATATTATTTTAAAGATTTGTTGTGCTAAGATAAGAAGAAAAGACTAGTTAATCTTAAAAATTTTATGAAGGAGATATATATTCTCCTACTGTCTAAAGGTATATCATAAAAATTAGATAATACATAAAAATTATATAATACAAACCCGAAAGATAGATCGGTTAGTAATATTAAAGATGTCATATTCTCCCATTAATATTCTTATTAATATTAAAGATGCCAAAATTATACAAAAGCAAGATTTAGACTAAATGCAGATAGTATTGATTTTTATTGGAGTAGATAATTTTGTTAGATTAATATTTTTTATTTTTATGAGAAGCATAAAAGTATTTTTTACCTCCTTATAAAAAAGAAAAATATTTATAAAGTCGATCATTAAAGATTTAGAATAAAATGTTACTAATGCTAATATGAGGATCATTATTATTTATGATCTAGAAGCTATAAAAATTAATGAATATTCTATAATAAAGGAGTTAGATATGTATGCAAATAATTATATTGATAAGATTGATTTAGTGTTTAGAGATTGTCAAGAAAGCTAATAAGATTGATTCCAAACAAATAAGAGTTTTATAATTAATTAAGGTATATAAGACAAATCCAAAAGTTTGAATCTGCGACTTCAAATTCTAAAATTTTAAAGAACATAATGTATAACAATAACATTCAATGCTTTCCGTAATTTTTTTTCCAATCTTTAATTAGGAAAGGATGTTGGAATATTAAATCAAATTTTGTTATTAGATATAAGTTTGGTTTAAGAGTCTTGTTTAAGATTGGAGTTTCTATTATAGCTAAAGTTAAAGTTTTGAGTTTACCCCTCTGTTTATAGAGGGCTCATGTAATGTTTTAAATATATAGTTGGGAGGAGAAATGAGGTAAAGCAAAAATAAACTTATAGATTTGGGGTCTAAGAGATTGTAAGTTATCATGAGTTTTTAGCTTTGAAATCTCTCATCTATTCTCATATATTTAAAGATTTGAATATTAAAAAATGAAAACAAATGAAATTTATGATGCCACCCCAAAGAAATAAGATTCACAAACAAAATCCTAAAAAATATTAAAAAAATAACCAAAGAAAAGAATCCCTACCCAACGAACTGTGAACAGGTGAAACCACCAAAGCCTTTAAGCAAACAAATCAAATGATCTGAACCTAAAAAATATAAATGAAAATGAAAGCAAAAACAACCAAGAAACCTGCATGCCATGTTCAAAGAACCACGTAACCAATTCGATAACCATAAATTAAACCCTAGTATCTACTAGAAAACCATCAAACGAAATTTCAATAGATATAAGAGTTCAAGGGAACATTCAAGAAAAGCTTGGGAATGACCACTTGATGGAGTGAATGAGATCAATGATTGCGAAAACTATAACAGTTAAGATGGGGAGAGATATAAGAGCTCCATATAAATTCAAGGCAGAAATATATTAGTCTTCAAATGCTTGTCCAAATTACCTATCTTGATAAAATTATCAATTAAGAAAGATGACATTCTCGTTCGATAGTATAGATGAATCATTAGACACAAAGGACACTAGCAAATGAAGATGCAACTTTCCTTGCTAAATGACTTTGCAATGTCACTGATCAATGTATTTTCATTTACGCCAATAACTTATATATCATAATAGATAAATAAAATAAATTTGGGTGCTCTAATAAATCTATCTTTTCATATTTTAATATTATATAAATATTCTTTCATATTTTGTTTTTAATGTTCATTTAGTGCCAATCATAATACTACTACTAGCTAGTTGAATTAAAAGAAAAACCATAATTAAAAATAGATAAAGTACCCCTAATATTCAATCATTACTAAATATTAAAAATATCTTTTCATAAAATATTAGTATCAATTTAAGTTTCATCATCACTATGTGTGTGTGAGCGCGTACACTCTATAATGATAGAGATAATGATAGATATAAATATAAACAAAATTATTGAATAAATCATATTTATGGTCCAGTATGTTAAAACTTACAATTAAAGGGATAAATATCAAAACTGATATCTACACTAATTTTTATCTCTTTTTTTTCCCTCTTGTGAGACATTGATAAGAGAAAAAATAATAATTATAACATAATGGACATTAAAAAAAAAAGATAGCTATTAATGAAAAGAAACGAAAGGACTCACAAGCCTTGATGGATAGTTTTATCTGCTGCAAATCAATAGATCATTCACATTCTCTTTTTCTTTCTTTCCTTTTTTTTCATGGAAAGTCTAGGATTGAACTTGAACCTCATGTCTTAATTTTCTCATACTAAACATGTGAGTATGAGGTTCAGAGTTCGATCCCAAAGCTTCCATAAAAATATATATATATATATACATATCTCTGAAACCCTATCTATCTTGTCATACTCATACATGGAGAGAGAAAAAGAGAAATTATTATACTATCAGGGTAGGATAGAAGTTGGCCTTATATTTATAGAGTAATTAGATACATTTGCATGCATACATGCGTAAGAGAGTGTATTTTTATTGGATATCTAAAAATACAAATTACGGTAGAAAATTTTCTATGATAATCATGACATAAGTTCTTTCCAAATAAAAATTTAGGATTCACCAAAAGAGATCTTTAGATCCATTGCACAAAAAAATAATTTTAAAAGATATACTATTTAGATTACGATTCACAAAACCAAAGTTACCATAGATGGATCCGACTATTTCTCTATAATGTCATATATATGATATTGCCTTCAATATGGGACATATTGGGGTGCTATATATTTCATAAGAATTATAAAAAATAATAAGTGAATTTGACAACAAAGATAATTATACTTCTACTCTTGAATGTGCATCACTTGGGTCTTTTTAAGTCTTTTGCGAGTAATTTTTTCCTTCAAGTTCTCAATTAAAAAAAAATATTATAAAAAATAATAATCAAGTTGAACATATTGGTTAATTTAAAATTATACGAGAGTGTTTGAATAAACTATATAAATGTAACACATGGTTGTACACATAAAATATAAGTAATTTATAATTTATCAATTAGATATTTGGTTGTAAATAAATTCTCAATGTGAAAGTTGAAAGTAAAAATTATTAATGAGAATTAGTTTTAGTGTTGTGCAAGCATTAAACATGCCAATATATCATTTAACCATCAATTGCATCTCTGGTTCAAATATATTCTCAATGTCATTAATACTACTAAGTTGTTTTATTGCATCAAATACTACTAATAAATTATTTTATTCATTATAGCTAATTTCTACTATAGTAAACACTTGTATACATTATATGTCCCTTAGTGCCTTCTGTTCGGAGGTCTATTGTTAGCTAATACGTGATCGTTACGTGGGATCCAATTCACCTTATATATGTTTATCTATATAAATTTTCTTCTTATTTATTATAATAAGAAAGATAATCATAAACTTCTTTCTCATCCTATAAGGAAGTTAATCTCAAGCTTCATTCTTATCTTTTAAGATGGAAAAAATATTATAAATAGTGGGGAGGATTCTCTTTTGGAATGATTGAAATCCATATTTGAGGACTTCGGTTTACTAACCTGAGCATTAAAAGGATCGAGTCAAAAAACCTCCAATGATCTTTGTCTTCATGTAAGTAACACTTTAGGAGTATAATATTTTTACATCGAAAACACCATGAAAAATTCTGCTTAGATGGATTTGGATCACATCAGGTTAATCAAAACATCAATAATATTTTCCTCTAACATCTTTTATACACAATTTATGATATATAATAAACAAAAAATTTCAGATTGAATATACTCAAGTTGATGCTAAAAATCTAAGATATGAGAGTGAAGAACGATGGCTTTAGTATTGGTTTTCCACATGAGGAGTCTCCTAAGTGAGATTGATAAATTAGCTTATAATAATATTCACTAAATATTTTGAGTATAGAAAAACTAACAAATGATTGCTTGTGTCCAAATTTAAATTTAATATGCAATGACACACTATATATATTAAATTTAAATTTATATTAAATTATATATATATATATATATGTATATATATATATATATATATATATATACATACATATATATATATATACATATATATATATACATATACATACATATATATAAATATACATATATATATATATATATATACATACATATACATATATATACATATATATATACATACATATACATATATATATACATACATATATATAGTGCTAATTAGAAAAGTTAATAGCAAATATGAGTTGTAGTCTTTGTGAGTGCAAAGTCATTTTAAGTAACTCTTAAACCAATGGTCTGCATTGTTGGGGAGGGAGAGTCTTCTCTTACATTAGGTATGAGATGATGAGAATATATGAAGCGACATTTTTAAATCTACTATGACATTCTTTTATTTATTTATTTATTTATTTTGAAGTTCTAAATTTTAGATAATGTCCTTTCAAAGATTGAAAAACACATTTATATTATTATGAAATATCAAAATTTATATCTTTACATGTCATTGTCATTAATATGTATTGAAAAAAAAAAAACTTTGGCTATCCACTTCATCTATATTAATTTATTCTAATTAAATAAGTATATAAGGCATCACTTAAAGAAGATTATAGTGTATGTAAGGTATTATTATAAATTAGAGTTTCAAGTGACATTTAATTTATGGTATATGGTACCCCAAGGAGATCAGCTATCAAATATGCATAAGTTTTTATGTTTTAAAGGAACGCATGTATAGAATTTAAATCTAGAGAGCTTCTATGATATTTTTTTTTTCTTTAAATTATTCTCTTATGTATGGGGATTTATGGTAAGATCATTGTAGATCTAAAAAGTAACTGAGAAGATAAAAAAATGGAGGATAACAAAAACTCCAACACAAAGACACTAAACTATGAAATTTATGATACAAAGATATTATATATATTTATATATATTAAATATTTTTATTAAAACTATTAAATTTATACTTATAATATTTTTTATATCATAATTTTCATATATTAGTGAATTTGTGTTGGTGTTTTTTATCCTATCTCCTATATTCTCTTCCGTATTTTCTAATCGAGAATATAACAATCTTTTAAGTTTCCGAAGAGAACAATCTCAAGAAAAAGGATTACAACTTCAATCCTATAAAGTCTATTAATTGAGTGTTTTACTTGCTGCAAACTAATGAAATCTTCCTTGTTCTCCTTCTTTTTCTTTTTTTTTTATAATTGAGAGAACTACAATTGGACTTAAGCCTCATATCTTCCTTTGTTTATCATACCAATTATGTGAGCATGAGAGTTGAAGTTTGATCTCGAACCTCATATCCAAAAATAATATATATCCTCAATCACACTTAGGAGAGAGAGAGAGATAAATTTTTGCACTATAAGATGTAGGGCATAAGTCACCATTGTATTTATAATCATTATGTGCATTTGCATGTTGTGCATGCATAGTGGACAGTATCTTTTGTGAAATATCTAAAATAATAAATTTTAGTAGGAAATTTTTAATATTATTTATAAAATAAATTACCTTCCAAATAATCACCTAAGAGAGATATTTAGTTGCATTGCACACTTTAAATCAAAAATTAATTTTAAAGATATACTATTTAGGTTAGGATGAACAAAGACGCAAACATCATGACTTAAAATATCTAAATATAAATTATTATAGATAATACATCTATTCCTGTGCCGTAATTAATGTATCACTTTAATAAATTGATTCGATGATAAAGATAATATTGCTTCTTTTTTTTTTACTTGTGTCATGACATAGGTAAATATACAGTGAACAAGTTCCCAATTCCTAAAAGATTGCTATAACAAATAATACATTGTTTATAATTAAGTTTGCTAGCGAAAAATATCGTTAAAGTCTTGATCTGCCTAATATGGTCCGGATTTATATATGCAAGATTATCCGAAGTAAATCTGAGGTGACTTCGAAGTGGGTTCGAGGTAGGTTCAAGATAGATGTATTGTTCTCTCGAGTTGTCATCTACACAAAGATCAAGGTCAGCGGAATTTTTCCGACCTGATCACTTTAACACTCGAGTTACTAATCTGAGATTCCTAAATGTAGTCTCGAGTAGTTCGAGAAAAGAAAGAATCCTTCCTTTATTTTCTTGTTCAGAATGTGTTTTTATACCTTGAAGGAGGAAAGAACATTTTCATTGTCATAAAGTAAGAGAATGAGGTTTATGTTTGTAATAAAAGGAGAGAAGAAAATTTATAATTATCTTCCTTCCCAATGCGAAGTTTATGTTTTTATGTATTGAATCTTTATATATGATAAATGATGATTTAGATGACATGTGACACCCACATGTTTGACGATAGATTCTCTCTCAAAGTTGAACACATATTAATATAAAATTAAATGAGAGTGTTAATATAAAACTATAATGTCTAAATTTTATAATTATTTAAATATACATTTATATTTGATTGTAAACAAAGTTTTTTTTATGAATGTTTAAAGTAAAATGAGGGCACGAGTTGATATTGAATGATATGTTTATCTCTACTGTAAAATTCTTTTAATTAATTGTTTTTGCTTAAATAAACATCCCTGTAAAGTTTAGAAATTACATATTCTTATATATGTATCCCCTACATGTCACTGTGATTTATATTCACTGATAATAACGCTGATCAACCAAATCTAATCATCATTAATATTATATAATTTATTTGACTCAACTAAGTATGTAAAATATGAAATATATATGATATCAGTGCTTTTTTAGGACCGTAAATCGTGTGTGTTATTCTTATAATTTATATTGACTGCCTTGTGTAATTTAGATGGACTCAACTAAGAATGAATTATATATATATATATATATTCATTTGTGACAGAAAAATCAAGGTTTAAGTCATAAAAAATATTTTTTTAAATATTTAAAGATAAAATTATATGCATTGATCCTTTTCAAACCTCACATTATGGAGAGTCTAATGCATTGAGTATATCTTTTTTTGTCTACATGAACTACTGTTGCATATTGATGAGCATTGATATACTTATAGATTGTATTAAGCCAATAAGGAAACTTACTTTATTTTATTTTATTTATTTCTCATTGACTATTTCAAGAATATATTGTACTTAATCAATATATGTCAAATCCATGGACAAATCAGCCCACAAAATTAATTTTTGGAAAGAGTAAATATATATATATATATGTACATATATACATATATAAATATGTACATATATACATATATACATATGTACATATACATATATACATATGTACATATGTACATATACATATATACATATGTACATATACATATATACATATGTACATATACATATATATATATATGTACATATACATATATACATATGTACATATACATATATATATATATATATATACATATACATATATATATATATATATATATATGTACATGTGTACATATGTACATATATATATATATATATATATATATGTACATATGTACTTATGTACATATATACATATATATATGTGTGTGTATACACTTTTCTCATAGTAAAGAAGGAATTCTCCCGTAACACCAATACTTGTCAAACATATTTTAATCTAAACATATTTTATCGTAACACCAATAATAATCCACCTTTTAATCTAGATAAATTAGATATGACATATTTACTTTGTATATTGATTGAGCATAATACCATAGGAATGTGTTTGATGCATGAAAAAAAATGGAAGTATTACCTCAATAAAGTAATTTACTCCAGAAAAATCAACTATCTAATTAATACTTTTATGTTAGTATTTCCTTGTTCATCATGGATGTCATAAGAGTATCAACTTTATGACCTCATAATGCTTTGTTAATTTGAAAATTATTATTTTTAGCCAATATAATGAAATGCGAAGATTCATAGTCCAACTTGGAAATTAGAGCCCCAAGCATTGTAGCTCAGGAGAGAACAAGTTCCTCGGTCTCAAAACATGACACATTATTCTCTCTATATGAAAAATACAAGATATGAATGAAAAGTTTTATGCTACAAAAGCCTTGATGGTGACAAGTTTCTCTTCTTGAATAACTACTAAAATACTACGATTGCCATGCAAATGTTTGCACCAATTAAAGCATCAAAAGTCATTAAGTCGTTCAGTACTATTACCCTCTTGGGAATAACAGCAAACACTTGGGGAGCAACTGTCTGTCTCTTTGCCTGGCTCAGCCACAGCAAATCTCCTTCAGCTTGTCAGCGACCCACTGATCCACGGAGTACTGAAACAAGAAGCGAAAAGGTTAGGCGAGGAAGAAAAGAGGAACCGAAGTGAGAAGAGAGGAAAGAGGACCTTGTTGAGGACCCAGGTGGTGTGGGTGTAGGCTCGCTGCAGGAGCTCGTCGAGCGAGGCGGAGTCATCCAGCTCGCGGTAGTTGACGAAGTTCTCCCGCGCGTACTTGGCGTAGTACGGCCTGGTCTCCCGCGGGAGCCGCCGCACCAGCCTCAGCACCTCCATGTACGCCCTCAGCGCCCGCTCCATCGCCCGCCGATTGCAGCGGTAATGTGATGCTCTCTACTCCATCACGGCAACCAACCCAACACGTAGATGAGACGTGTCAGTGGCCGGATTTGGGGCCAAAAGGCCCACAATGAGGAAAGGTAAAGATAAGACAAATAAAAGGTAAGAATGCAATTTTATTTACCAATTAAGTAATTACTCCTATATTTCTGACACGTGTCAGACCTAAAAACCCATGTCGCGTTGTCATCACTGCCGTGTCGTGAATAGTACATTCAGACAGCTCATCTGTTTTCTGACACGTGTCATAGCTATATGATACCGTTGCCGTCACTCTCGTGCCGTGAATAGTACATTCAAACTCCTCATTTATTTGGATCAGTGGGATTACCGCTACAATATATAATGCATATGCGTGCTTCTCGTGAGTCTTCCTGATCTTGCATCATCCGCTAGCATCAATAACTTGAGGAGCCAACATATTGATATATTATTAAGTAACAGGAAAACACCGGACGTGTGGTCGTGCCGGAGTGGTTATCGGGCATGACTAGAAATCATGTGGGCTTTGCCCGCGTAGGTTTGAATCCTGCCGACCACGTTTTCAACATGTATCATATCACACTCGAGTTTGGAATAATACGTGTCTGTTTGAAGCCATGACGTGATTTGGTATTAGTAAGCATGATTATTGAATCCAGTTTTTCTTACTTGATATTATATTGTATAATTTCTAAAAATTATCTAGAAAACTACTAAGTATTTGTTATTACCGAGTAAATTATATTTTTTAGACCACATTATAATATTTTTATTTTTTATTATCAAGACCATGAGTTTTCTTAATAAATATAAATATAAAAATAAAATTTTGAAAAACAAAAAAAGGGCGAAGAGGATAGAATGTATATATACCTTGCCCTTGCGCAACTCATATACCTCCTGTCCTCATCGATCGGAAAGGAGATAAGAGAAAGGCGACAACGATCGTGATTGCAATGAATTCAAATCTCATATTCCGTCATAACTGATATGTTTTCTAAAGGAGATAACTTATATGCTTGATTAAGAGATCGTCCTAAGTTTTTCTTAGTTATTCCCCTTGGATCATGATACATATTAGAGCTTTTTTTGGATAGTTATTTGGTTAGATCCTTGGGTTTAATTCTTAGTTCTCGAACTGGATTTTGGTTCTTGGAGGTGTGATGCGGGTCTTTGGATTACTTTTGCTTTTGTTTGTGTTTAGGTTTCATGGGTTTGGATATTTTGATTTATTTGCTTGAAGACTTTCTTGATTTTTCCTTGTGCATTGATTCTTTTCTTTACGTGGTTGTTTGGTACTTTTGGGATTCAGTTCATAAATCTCACCCGAGCATGATTCTTGGAGGTGAGGTGGCATCACATGTTTCTTAATTGCTTTTATTTTTGTTTTATAGAGTTCGGATTTTTGGATCTGTTCGGTTGAATGCTTTGGTTGTGTTCTTTGTGCTAAGATTTCATGCACTTTTAGTTTGTGAATCTCAAATGGGACCGTAGTAGTTATGATTCTTGGAAACTGAGATTATCGATTGTTAATCACCTTCAAAATAAAATATTAAAAAATATTAATGATAATTTTGATTAAAAAAATACTAAAAATAATAAAATTAAGATGAAGACTTTTGTGAGATCAAAAGGTTTAAAAGAAATTTCCTAAGATGATTTTAAAGATGTGATAAATGATAGAGATTTTATGTCACTCTCCCAAGAAAAAAAAAAGAAGAATTAATTTTTGACTTAGAAGAAGATAAAATAAAATAAAATTTATTACTAAATGAAAGTATTATTTTAAGGATTTCTTTCTCGAGCTAAGATAAGAAGAAAAGACTAATTAATCTTAGAAGATATTTCAGAAGGAGATATTTATCCTCCTACATTAACTAAAGGTATCTCATACAAATTACATAACACAAGTAACCATATAAAGAAGATACATCATCAACTATGACATATTCTCTCAATAATATTCTGAATAATATTGACAATGTCAAAATTATACAAAAGTAAGATTTAGATTGATGTTTATTGGAGTAGATAATTTTGTTAGATTAAATTATTTTATTTTTATGAGAAGCATAAAAGTATTTTTACCTTCTTATAAAAAAAAGATTTATAAAACCGATCATTAAAATTTAGAAGAAAATGTTACTAATGCTAATATGAGGATCATTATTATTTATGATCTAGAAGCTATAAAGATTAATGAATATTCTATAATAAAGGAGTTAGATATCTATGTAAATAATTATATTGATAGGACTGATTTAGTGTTTAGAGATTTTTCAAGAAAGCTGATAAGATTGTTTCGAAACAAATAATAGTTTTATAATTAATTAAGGTATATAAGACAAATCGAAAAGTCATCGTGGATTATGACTTCAAATTCTAAAATTTTAACATTGAAGGCTTTCCATAAATTTTTTTTTCCAAGCTTTAATTTAGGGAAGGGTGTTAAAATATTAAATCAAACTTTATTATTAGATATGATTTTGGTTTAAGAGTCTTGGTTAAGATAAGAGTTTCTATTATAGTTAAAGTTAAAGTCTTGAGTTTACCACTCTATTTACAGGGCTAATGTAATGTTTTAAATAAATAATTGGGAGGAGAAATAAGATAAAGCGAAAAGAGGTTTATAGATTTGGGGTCTAAGAGATTGTAAGTTATAATGATTAATATGAGTTTTTAGCTTTGAAATCTCTCATCTATTCTTATATATCTAAAGATCTGAATTTAAAAAATAAAAGAAAATGAAAAAATCACACTACTATAAGATACACAAATAAAACCCTAAAGTTATCAAAAAACCCTAACAAAAAAAAAATCCCTACCCAAAAAAAAAAAAACGAAACCACCAAAACCTTCGAACCTAAAAAGCATAAATGAAAATGAAAGCAAAAGCAGATGTCATCTTTAAAAAACCACACAACTAATTCGATAATCATAAATTAAACCATAGTATCTAACTAGATAACTATCAAAAGAAATTTCAAAAGATATAAGAGTTCAAGAGAACAATCAAAAAAAGCTTGGAAATGATTTCTTGATAGAGTGGATGAGATTAATGACTATGAAAAATATAACAATTAAGATGAGGAGGGATATAAGAGCTCCACAGGAATTTGAGGCACAAATATATTAGTCTTCGAGTGCTTGTCCAGATTACTTATCTTAATAGAGATATCAATTAAGGAAGATGACATTCTCATTGGATAATATAGATGGACCTCACGATCATTAGGAACAAAGGAGAGATACTAACTCTCCTTACTAAACGACTTTGCAATGTCACTTATCAATGTATTCTCATTTATGTCAATAACTTATATATCATAATAGATAAATAAAATAAATTTGGGTGCTCTAATAAATCTATATTTTCAAAATTTTAAAATGAATATTTTTTTCTTGAGATTTTAATATTACATAAATATTCTTTTGTATTCTCCTTTTAATATTCATTTGGTGCCACTCATGATACTACTATTAGCTAGTTAAATAAAAAAATATCACAATTAAAAATGGATAAAATACCCCGAATATTTCTTTTAATGTTTACCTGATGCGATACGACTATTAGCTAGTTGAATTAAAAGAAACACCATAATTAAAAATAGATAAAATATCTTGAATATTCAATTATTACTAAATATTAAAAATATCTTTACATAAGATATTAGTATCAATTTGAGTGTGTAAACTATTAGCTAGTTGAATTAAAAGAAACACCGTAATTAAAAATGGATAAAGTACCCCAAATATTCAATCATTACTAAATATTAAAAATATCTTTACATAAGATATTAGTATCAATTTGAGTTTCATCATCACTATACAAATTTTATAAGATATTAGTATCAATTTGAGTGTGTAAAGATATTAGTATCAATTTGAGTTTCATCATCACTATACAAATTTTATGTGTGTGTGTGTGACAAAATTATTGTCTACACTCAAATTATCTTTCATGAGATATATGCAAGTGCGAAAGATAAAAAATATTATTTACAACATATAATATACTAGACTAAATGCTAAACATGGTTATACAACTATGACATATATATATATATATTATAATTGATCAAATATAAATCACTGTAAAAGAATCTTGATGTAAATGTTGCAAATAAATCATATTTATATGGATAAATCATATTTATGGTCCAGTATGTTAAAAGTTACAATTAAAGGGATAAACATCAAAATTGATATCCACACTGATTTTTATCTCTCTTTTTTTTTTCCTCCTGTGAGACATTCATTGATTAGAGAAAAAATAGTAATTATAACATAGTGGACATTAAAAAGAAAAATATAGTTGTTAATGAAAAGAAACTAGAGAACTCACAAGCCTTGATGGATAGTTTTATCTGTTGCAAATCAATAGATCATTCATGTTCTTTCTTTCTTTCTTTCTTTCTTTCCTTTTTTTTATAGAAAGTCTCGGATTGACCTTGAACCTCCTGTTTTAATTTTCTCGTATTAAATATGTGAGTATGAGGTTCAGATTTCGATCCCAAAGCTTCCATAAAAAAATATATACATATCTTTAAAACCCTATCTATCCTGTCATACTCATACATGGAGAGAGAAAAAGAGAAATTATTGTACTATCGGGGTAGGATAGAAGTTGGACTTATATTTATAGAGTAATTAGATGCATTTGCATGCATACATGGATAAGAGAGTGTATTTTTATTGGATATCTAAAAATATAAATTACGGTAAAAAATTTTCTATGATATTCATGACATAATTTCCTTCCAAATAAAAATTTAGGATTCACCAAAAGAGATCTTTAGATCCATTGTACAAAAAAATAATTTTAAAAGATATACTATTTAGATTATGATTCACAAAACTTGGATCCGACTATTTCTCTATAATGTCATATATATGATATTGCCTTCGATATGGGACCTATTGGGGTGCTATATATTTCATAAGAATTATAAAAAATAATAAGTGAATTCGACAACAAAGATAATTATACTTCTACTCTTGCATCACTTGGGTCTTTTTAAGTCTTTTGTAGGTAATTTTTTCTTCAAGTTCTCAATTTAAAGAAAAATGTTATAACAAATAATAATCAAGTTGAACATATTGGTTAATCTAAAGTTATATGAGAGTGTTTGATTAAACTATGTAAACATAACACATGGTTGTACAAATAAAGTATAAGTAATTTATAATTTATCAATTAGATATTTGGTTGTAAATAAATTCTCAATCCGAAAGTTGAAAGTAAATATTATTAATAAGAATTAGGGTTTAGTGTTGTGCAAATTTTAAACATGCCAATATATCATTTAACCATCAATTGAATCTCTGGTTCAAATATATTCTCAATGTCATTAATACTACTAAGTTTTATTGCACCAAACACATTATCTCAATATTTATTCATTATAGCTAATTTCTATTATAGTAAATACTCGAGTACATTATATGTCTAATACGTGATCGTTACGTGGGATCCAAGTCACCCTATATATGTTTGTCTATACAAATTTTCTTCTTATTTATTATGATAAGAAAGACAATCACAAACTTCTTTCTCATCCAGAAAGTTAATCCAAATCTTTATTATATCTTTTAAGGTGGAAAAATATATTATGAATAGTGGGGAAGATTCTCTTTTGGAATAACTCGAACCCATATTTGGGGACTTCGATTTACTAACCTGAGCATTAAAGGGATCGAGTCGAAAAACCTCTATTGATCTTGGTCTTCGTATAAGTTACACTTTGGGAGCATAATATTTTCACATCGAAAACACCTTGGACAATTCTGCTTATACAGATCTAAATCACATCAGACTAATCAAGACATCAACGGTATTTTCCTCTAATATCTTTTATACCCGATTTATGATATGTAATAAACAAAAATTTTTAAATTGAATATACTCAAGTGATGCTAAAAATCTAAGACACGAGAGTGAAGAACGATGGCATTCGTATTGGTTTTCCATAAGAGGATCTCCCAAGTGAGACTGATAAATTAGCTTATAATAATATTCACTAAATATTTTGAGTAAAGAAAAACTAACAAATGATTGCTTATGTCAAAATTTAAATTTAATATGCAATGACACACTATATATATATATATATATATATATATAGTCTTTGTGAGTGCAGTGTCATCTTAAGGAACTCTTAAACCCATGGTTTGCATTGTTGGGGAGGGAGTCTTCTGGATGAGAATATATGAAGTTACATGTTTAAATCTAGTGTAACATTATTTTATTTATTTATTTATTTTGAAGTTCTAAATTTTAGATAATGTCCTTTCAAAGTTTGAAAAATATATTTATATTATTATGAAATATCAAAATTTATATCTTTACATGTCATTGTCATTAATATGCATTGAAAAAAAAAAACCTTTGACTAACCATTTCATCTATATTAATTTATTCCAGTTAAATAAGTATATAAGGCATCACTTAATGAAGATTATAGTGAATGTAAGGTATTATTATAAATTAGAGTTTCAAAAGATATTTAATTTATGGTACCCCAAGGTGATCAGCTATCAAATATGCATTAGTTTTTAGGTTTTAAAGGGACGCATGTATAGACTTTAAATCTAGAGAGCTTGTTTCTATGATTTATTTTCTTTAAATTATTCTCTTATGTATGGAGATTTATGGTAAGATCATCAAATTCTAGATCTAAAAAGCAAAAGAGAAGATAAACGAAGGGAGGATAACAAAAACTCCGACACAGACACTAAACTATGAAAATTATGATACAAAGATATTATATATATATTTAATATTTTTATTAAAACTATTAAATTTATACCTATAATATTTTTTATATCATAATTTTCATAGATTAGTGAATTTGTGTTGGTGTTTTTTATCCTATCTCCTATATATTATTCCACATTTTCTAATCAAGAATATAACCATCTTTTAAGTTTCCAAACTCAAGAGAACAATCTCAAGAAAAAGGATTACAACTTCAATTCCTTAAAGTCTCTATTAACTTAGTGTTTTACTTGCTGCAAACTAATGAAACTTTCCTTTTTCTCATTTTTATTTTTTATTTTTGTAATTGAGAGAACTACAATTATGTGAGCATGAGAGTTGGAGTTTGATCCTGGACCTTTAATATATCCGTAACCACACTCATACATGAAGAGAGAGAGAGAGATGAATTTTTGTTGTATAAAATATATGGCATAAGTCACCTTTGTATTTAATAGTCATTATGTCAATTTGCATATTGTGCATGCATAGTGGACTGTATCTTTTGTGAGATATCTAAAAGTATAAATTATATATATAATTTTTAATTTTATTTATAAAATAAATTACCTTTCAAATAATCACCTAAAAGATATATGTAGTTATATTGCACACTTTAAATCAGAAATAAATTTTAAAGATACAATATTTAGGTTAGGATAAACGATTGAAGACACAAACCTCATGACATAAAATATCTAAATATAAATTATTAACGATGGATACATCTATTCCTGTGTCGTAATTAATATATCACTTTGATAAGCTGATTCAACGACAAAGATAAAGATTGTTATAACAAATAATACATTATTTATATTCTAGTTTGCTAGCGAAAAATATAATTAAAATCTTGATTAACCTAATATGGTCTGGATTTGTATATGCAGGATTATCCAAAGTGGATCTGAGGTGACTTCGAAGTGGGTTTAAGGTAAGTTCAAGATTCCATCTACATAAAGATCAAGGTCAGGGGAGTTTTTTCGACCTGATCACTCTGACGCTCGAGTTACTAATTCGAGATTCCTAAATGTAACCTCGAGTAGTTCGAGAAAAGAAAGAGTCTTTCCCTTATTTTCTTGTTTAGAATATGTTTTTATACGTTGAAGAAGGGAAATACAATTTTCATTCTCATAAAAGAAGAGAAGGGGGTTTATGTTTGTAATAAAAGAAGAGAAGAAAATTTATAATTACCTTCCTTCCACAATACGAAGTTTATGTTTCTCTGCATTGAATCTTTATATATGATGAATGATGATTTGGATGACATGTGACAACCACGTGTTAGCTGATGATAGATTCTCTCTTAAAGTTGAACACATATTAGTATAAAATTATATAAGAGTGTTAATATAAAACTATAATATCTAAAATTTATAATTATTTAAATATACATTTATATTTGATTGTAAATAAAGTTATTTTTATGAATATTTAAAGTAAAATGAGGGCATGAGTTGATATGTTTATCTCGATTGTAGAATTCTTTTAATTAATTTTTTTTAGTTTAAATAAACATCCTTGCAAAGTTTAGAAATCATATATCCTTGCAAATGAAATGTCACTGTGGTTTATATTCACTGAAAATAACTCTGATCAATCAAATCTAATCATTATTAATATTATATAATTCATTTGACTCAACTAAATATATAAAATATGAAATATATATGATATCAGTACTATTTTTAGGATCATAAATCGTGTGTTATTCTTATAATTTAGATCAACTACCTCATATATGTAATTTAGATCGACTAAACTAAGAATGAATTTTATATATATATATATATATATATATATATATATATATATATATATATATATATATATATATATATATATTCATTCATCTGTGACAGAAAACTTAGATGCATTGAGCCTTTTTAAACCTCACATTATCGAGAGTCTAATGCATTGAGTATATATATATATATTTTACATTAACTAGTGTTGCATATTGATGAGTATTGATAAACTTATATATTGTATTAAGTCAATAAGAAAACATATTTTATTTTTTGATTTCTCATTGACTATTTAGAGAATCTATTGTACTTAATCAATATATGTCAAAGGACAAATCAGCCCACAGAATTAATTTTTGGAAGGTGTAAATTATTGAAATGATTAACGATTAGAAAAACATTTGTAGTTTCCTATGATGGTTGTTATCACGACCTATTTTTAAATATAATGGGATAATATTATGATACTATAATAGGAAGGTGTAAATTATTGAAATGATTACCAATTAGAAAAACATTTGTAGTTTTCTATTTCAAACATAATAGGATAATATTATGATACTATATAGATTATATGGATCTATTAGTAATAACTTGAATTTAAACATCCCTAGATTTTCAATAGAAAATATTAAATAAAAAATAAGATAATAAAAAAATTCACAGGAAGTTGAAATATCCATTATGTGGATATATATATACACACATGTATGCATATGTATACGTGTATACGTATACATACATATATACATATATATACATATATACATATATATATATACACTTTTTCTCATATTAAAGGAGAAATTTTATCGTAATAACAATACTTGTCAAACATACGAAGTGGCATGACTATGGAAGCATGTAATTAATATGTTTAAATAACAATCCACCTTTTAATCTAAATAAATTAGATATGACATATTTACTTTGCATATTGATTGAGCATAGGAATGTGTTTGATGCATGAAAAAAAAATTGAAGTATTACCTCAATAAAGTAATTTACTCCAGAAAAATCAACAATCTAATTAATGCTTTTATGTTAGTAATTCCTTGTTCATCATGGATGTCATAGAGTATCAACTTTATGACCTCATAATGCTTTGTTAATTTGAAAATTACTTTTTTAGCCAATAAAATGTAAAGATAAGAAAAATAAAAGGTAAGAATGCAATTTTATTTACCAATTAAGTAATTACTCCTATATTTCTGACACGTGTCAGACCTATAATCACATGTCGCGTTGTCATCGCTGCCATGTCGTGAATAGTACATTCAGACTCCTCATCTATTTTCTGACACGTGTCATAGCCATATGATGCCATGGCGCGTTGTCTTCACTGTCGTGTCGTGAATAGTATATTCAAACAACTCATTTATTTGGATCAGTAGGATTACCGCTACAATATATAATGCATATGCGTGCTGCTCGTGCGTCTTCCTGATCTTGGATGACCCGCTGGCATACATAACCAGTGGAGCCCGAGCCCACGTGTTGGTGATGCTCATTTCGGTAGCGGGCTCCACGAGTGGGGTTTGTGCGAGAGGCGCGTACAGACTCGCCCCGCAGCGCTCGACCATAACTCCCGCCCCATTTCCAACTCGCCCCCAAGGAGAACCTCCCAATGAACTCACCCTCTCTGTGCTCTTCGCCATTCTCTTTCTCCTCCTCTTCCCCTCTCCTCCCTCTCCCATGCTCTCTTTTCTCCCCTTCTCTTCTCTCCCTCCGCCGAGCCGTCGCACCCCACTCCGCCCTGAACATTGGCTCCAAGCTTAGCTATATGTCGCCCAAAAAAGACCGCGCTTTGGCCGCACACGACTTCTCCCGCAACGTCTCGAAGGTGGCTCCGCTCAGTTGCAAAGTCTCTTTCGGGCGTCGCGACATTAGCTCGGAGGAAGGATCCCGTGAAGAAAGTCCGACCGGATTGCAGGAAAAGGAGACACCTTTGGGGAAATCGACCTATGGTGATCGCATAATGCTGTCATCCTTTGGCCCTCCTCTTGATTCCTTCGGGAATTATGATGCAGGGGTGTCAGAAACCAAGTTCCAGATGACTCTCGCCGAGCTCCTCGAGAAGAGCGGAGTCACCCCCACGGCGATTTACGGGGATCTGGACGCCTTGATCACTGGAGTTCAGGACGACTCTAGGGAGGTCTGCCAGGGGGATCTCTTCATCTCCTGTGTCGGATCGAAGACGGATGGCCACTTGTATCTTACCGAGGCTTGTAACCGAGGAGCTGTAGCACTGGTGGTAGGCGAAGAGAGTGTTAAAGCTCAAATCTTGCGCTGCGGCTGCAAGGCTGTCGTCGTAGTGAATGCTACCGATTCAGCGCTGCCTGTTATTGCTGCTACATTCTATGGGCATCCGTCGAGGAGCCTCTTTGTGGTCGGTGTCACGGGAACGAACGGTAAGACGACGACGACCAATTTGGTTAGATCTATCTTCGAGACAATGGGGTACGGAACAGGGCTGTTTGGCACCGTATGCTTCTTCATTAATGGAGATGAGATGCTGGAAGCTTCCCGAACGACCCCCGACGCCGTGCCAGCCCAGAGACTGATGGCGAAGATGGTTCGCTCTGGTACCAAGGCACTCGTCATGGAGACTTCTTCTGAGGGGCTGGAGCAGGGGAGGTGCAATGAGCTAGACTTCAACGTAGCAGTCTTCACGAACCTCACCAGGGACCATCTCGACTTCCATGGGACCATGGAGGCGTACAAGAAGAGCAAAGGCAAGCTCTTTGCGAAGATGGTCGACCCCAACAGGCACAGGAAGGTTGTGAACATCGATGACCCAAATGCTCCATACTTCATCGATCACGGGAATGCAGATGTTCCACTCGTTACATTTGGAATGCAGAACGAGAACGCCGACGTCTACCCTCTAAAGTCCGAGCTTTCATTGTTCAAGACTAAGGTTTGGGTGAGCACGCCAAAGGGGGCACTAGAGATCAACTCAGGGATGCTTGGGAGGTATAACATCTACAACATCCTCGCAGCCGTTGCTGTTGGGATTGCCGTCGGCCTGAAGCTGGAGGACATCGTGAGGGGAATCGAGGCGGTGAAAGGGGTTGCCGGCAGGTTTGAGTTAATTGACGAGGGGCAGCCTTTCGCCGTGATTGTAGACTATGCACACACACCCGATGCTGTGTGTAGACTTCTGGATGCTGTCCGAGAACTCAACCCACGAAGAGTTATCACTGGTATACCAATTCATGCTTTACTTTCAGCACATTCTGCAGCTTATCATACTGAATGAACATTTCAACTTACCTGATTCAGTGCTCGGTAATTGATCGTCGAAAACTTAATTGCTTGGTTTAGATTCTAATATTTTCTTCCCTATATGTGCTAAAGAGAGGTCTCAATTGCATGGCATTTTTGCTAGGTCCTAAAATTGGAAGTCAGCTGATTGTGATCTGACTTCCAATTTTATGATAATTCCATCAAATGCTTGTTTTCATAAAATCTGTAATCATGCTGTCTGTAATGCGAAAAAACTTTTATGCTAAGATTGAAATCAAATAAATTAAATAAATTAGATTGAAATCAACTATAGAAAAACTTTTATGCGGAAAAATAATATTACGATGCGTACCTTTTTCTTGTTGTTAAAAAAACAAGCTGTCCATGAACTTTCAGAAAAAACCTGCTCAAAACTCTCATGTAGCATTTGAGCATACGAAGATTGGCACCAAAAGTTCTTCTATAGTTGCAACATCTCAAGTTCAGCACTTTTGTGTCTTTTTTATGTTGGGAATCCAAAACACAATTCATAAGTGTATTTTCACAAGAAGGAAGTTAAAGATCAGAAAAGTGGCTAACCATAGTTTTATCCTAGCAAGACTAGTTGTTGTAGGGTGATTTGATGCATGCTGATAGTTAATGTTTCGCTTCTAGTCTTTGGATGTGGCGGAGAAAGAGATCGGGGGAAGAGGCCGCTGATGACAAAAATTGCAGCTGATAAAAGTGATGTGGTTATTCTGACATCAGACAATCCAAGGAACGAAGATCCATGTATGTATTCTGTATGTTATATGCCAATTTGGTTTGTCATATATTTCTGAAAGCAATGCAACACCTATTGGCCGTATGCCTATGTTGTTATTCAGATATAATAACTTCTAAAACATGCTTCGATGACATTGCTAGCGACAATCTTGGATGACATGCTAGCTGGTGTTGGATACACAATGCAAGAGTCCTCATCACCCGGCGGAAGCAAAATCTATCCAAAGCTTCCAAATGGCTGTACACTCTTAGTAAATGAGGACAGAAGAGTAGCCCTGCAAGCTGCCATTGCCATGGGAAAGGAAGGAGATATCATTGTAACTCTCTTCTTCTGACCCTTGGTCACAGTATTCTCAAACCTTTCTCTCTCTTGTTAGACAAAGGATATGTGTAACTCAATTTCAGCTTCTAGTACTTTGGACTGAAGACTATGATGTGATGCTGCAGGTTGTTGCTGGCAAAGGCCACGAGACATATCAAATTGAGGGTGATACAAGGAAGTTCTTCGACGATAGAGTTGAATGCCGACAAGCGCTGCGTCAAAGTATGTGAGATGTGTCAAGCATGAAAGTGAAATTTCTTTGGCGATATAATCTCATTTTTAGGAATAGCAAAGGCAGAAAATTCCGAGTTAATGTGTCCTAATTCTTTGGCTGCTGTTGCAAATTGAAAAGTATGTCGCTTCTATCGGTATTCTTTAGATAAACACTTGGAACTTTTTTTTTGAACATTCAAAGTTCAGTTGGAACGTTACAGTCTCTCTCTCTCTCTCTCTCTCTCTCTCTCTCTCTTTTTATCTCCTTCCCCGCTCTGCTGCACCGCGGTGTTGGCTTCACTCTTCCGAAGAAGCGCCTCGCACTTACCCCAACCTCTCGCTCGTTTTCGCTACTCTCTCTCTCTCTCCTCCCTCTTCCCTGCTCCTTAGCTCCCAGGAAGAATCCCATGGAGAAGGTCCGACTAAATTGCAGGAAAAGGAGGCACCTTGGGACGGTGAATCCACACGTCAAGATCACAACAAGTGGCTATGATATTACTGTGCTTGCAGTGTACCTTCGCTAGCTGCGAGATTGAAGTAGAGGTTGACTATGTTGGGGCAGCCACGGAAGCACTCCGAGGAGCACAGCTTCCGCCGGAAGTTAGCGTCCAGCAACGAGTCCGACGATATCCCGACGGTTCTCCGATCGAGGCCGCACGCCGCGATGCACCCTTCCGTCTCGACCCAGTCGACGAACCCCTCGGCGCCGATCTCCGACGTGGCGCACGCGTAGGCGCCCCCGGCGTTCCTCTCCAGCACGCAGCGCATTCCCGACGACGACACCGCGTAGGCGCAGGCGCTCGCGTCCAAGCGCTCGCACTCCACGCCGGCCCCTGCGAAGCAAGTCCAAACGTCATCGAGTAGATTGCGTGCAGGTTTCGTGACGACGAGATCGAGCTTGCACCTTGCGCTTTCGACATGGAGAAGATGAGCATCAAAGCGAGCGTTATGGAAGACCAGGAGGCCATTGCTTTGCCGAGGACGAGAACCAAAGGGTGTCAGCGCAATGGCGTTGTAGTTTTAGGGCTATCTATATATTTAGATCGGTATATGAGTAAGGCATGGAGAAAGGTGTCGAGTTTACTTTTAAGGGAAAGGAATTCTGTTGCGGATTGGTCAAAGCATGCATGTGGCGCTCCCAAGCGTTGACTAAGGGGGGTGGGGTTTCTTTGCTGCCCAAAGGAACAATGAGCTTGGATTGCTCGATAACCAAGTAAAAGAAGTGAGAATTGAAATCGGATTACTTACTCCAAGTCGCTAAATAAGTTGACCAAGTGTAGTTGACTTCTGTAGTATATGCTATTTATATGAAACCTCTGCATTTCATTCATTATTTGGGAAAATCGAGTGGGCAAAGTCAACTCTTTTATCGATAGAATATGCTACAGTCAAATGGCGTGAAATAGCTTCCCGATTCGATTGGCTATAAATATGGTTGCTTTTAAGATTGAGATCAAGCTGAGATTGCCGTTGCTACAAGAAATATATCGACGAACCCCTTTGCTTATGCTTCATGTAGGTGGAGCTACAAGAAATGCATAATTTGACTTTGAAGAGTATATATATATATATATATATATTTCTAAACCATTATAATAAAAACATAAGTGGAAACAAAAATTATGTATCTTTAACCATTGTTATCAAGAATTTTAGCAATGGTTTCTTTTTGTATTTGATATTTCTCGACTCAAAACTCTCACTTCAGATGGTATAGGAAATCCTTTAGACTTGAGAGAGATATTGAGCCCAAAGACCAAAACCCTCATTTATATAGACGTTCTCCCATAAAAAACATTTATTATTATAAACTTCATTACGTTCAAGAATTAATTCAAATTTATAACGTTTAGATAATAATAAAATTTTTTAATGATATTAAATAAAATATTTAATAATAATAATTTAAAAATTAAAATATTTTAACCACAATAAATGAAGAAATTGATGGTAATGAATGATGAACTTAATGAGAATGGTTACATTCTCTCACTTGATATATACGCTTAGCTTAATAATTTAAATTAATCTTTATCGAATAACTTTCTTCATAAACAAATACATGAATCACATCGATAAGTCCTTTAAAAGCGAGTATTATCATCCATGTATATATTAGTTTCTTAATCTTAATATAGTAATATTACTTAATAAATAAATTTTATATTTATTCTTGGTCCAGTACCAATATATTTTCTTCAAATTAATATGCATATGAGAAAATATGATAATTTATATAAGAGTTTCAATATAATTACAAAGTAGAATCAAGTCTCATTTTCTCTACATGATCCTTGAATTTCAAACGTAGCATACCTTATTCAAATAATTAATAATCATCAATGCTAATATATATGCTCAATAATCACATTCTTTTCTTTTACATGTTTTCTTATAGCTAAATACTTAATGTCGATATATTTACTTCAACTTTCACTTTTATTGTTTTTAGTTATAAAGATAGTAGAATTATCGTAAAAAATTCTTAATGACATAGAAATAGAATCTATGATTCTAAGCTCATAAATAAAATTCTTAAGCCATGCACCAAGTGAAGTAGCCTCAAAACAGGAGACGAACTTAGCTTCCATGGTAGAAGTAGCAGGCAAGGTCTGCTTGGTGCTTCTCCAAGAAGTAGCTCCACCAACCATCATAAAAATATATCCTGATGTTGATTTATGAGAATCGACACAACCGACGAAGTTTGAATCTGAGTAACCAATCACATCCAGATTGTATATATGCCTATACATAAGCATGTAAGCTTCGGTTCTTTATAGATACCTCATCATTTTCTTTGTAGCTCTCTAGTGGTTCATACTTAGATTACTCTGATATCGACCTAGTATCTTTACAACAAATGCAATATTATGTCTAGTACAAACCTGAGCATACATAAAGCTTCCTATGACAAAAGCATATGTGATTTTTTTCATTGATTCCCTCTGAAGATTGTTCTTTAGACATTGGTTCAAATTAAGCATATCATATTTCACAATGGGAGTAACACTGTGAACAATCATTCATCCAAAATCTTTCTAAAAGTTTATTGATATAGGTTTCTTGTGATAGACATAAAATGTCTCGAGGTCTATCTTTATGGATCTTAACACCGATGACATAAGATGCTTCACCCATATCCTTCATGTCAAAATTTTTAGAAAGGAATTGTTTCACCTCATGCAGTAAACCGTTATAGTTGGTTGCAAACAAAATATCATATACGTATAAAATAAGAAAACATATTTTACTCCCACTGACCTTGTGGTATATACATTAATCCATGAGATTTTTAACAAATTCGAATAAAGAAATTACTTCATAGAATTTAAAATACCATTAGCGAGAGGCTTGTTTTAAATCGTATATAGACTTCTTAAGTTTACAAACCAAGTGTTCACCAACACTAGAAGAGAAACCTTTAGGTTGTTTTATAAACCTCTTCCTCTAGATCTCCATTAAGAAATACCATTTTCACATCCATTTGTTGTAACTCAAGGTCAAAATGAGCAACCAATACCAAAATAATATGAAGAGAATCTTTCTTAGATACAAGAGAATATCTTTGTATAATTGATTCCCTCTTTTTGAGTAAATATCTTTGCAACAAGTATTGTCTTGTATCTCTCAATGTTATCTAACAATTCTTTCTTGGTTTTAAAGGCCCATTTGTAGTCAATAACATTTGCTTTATTAGGCAACTCTACAAGATCCTAGACTTCATTGCTCTTCATGGAATTCATCTCTACGTTCAAGGTATTATGCCACAAATTTGATTCTTTATAACTCATGGCCTATGAAAAAGTTTCATAATCATTTTTGGCTCTAATATTATAGTCAACTTCTCGTAGATATATAACATAACCACTAAAAAATACTGATCTTTTATTTCTAGTAGATCTTCTTAATGTTGTACTAATGTTTCTCCGAGGAACTTGTGGTTCATCTAATTATTTAGGAGTTTGTTATAATTCCTAAATTGCTTGATCTATTAGAATATTGTCAGTAACTTATGGAATCTCGATGATTAATTGTTCAATACCAATTTGTACTTGAGGAATACTATAAACTATAACCAATCTATCATTTGATGTGGAAGGTTGAGATTTTATATAATCATGTGCAGAAACTATGTTCCTGAACTGATCATGCTATCTTAAAAAAATTTAGCATTTCTTGATTCCACAATCCTAATTGTATGAGATAGATAATAGAACATGTAACCTTTGAACTTTTCGATATATATAATAAAATACCCATTAATAGTCCTCGGGTCTAATTTATTCTCTTATGGATTATATTTCTTGACCTCAGACGGACATCCCTAAATGCACATATGTCTCAAATTCGATTTTCAACCTTTTCATAATTCAGATAGTTTCTTTAGGACAGCCTTGGTTGGAACTCGATTTAATATATATATAACCGTTTTTAGTATTTTAGTCCATAAGAACATAGGAAGATTTGAGTTGCTAAGCATACTTCACACCATGTCAAATAATGTTCGATTTCTTTTTCTGCAACATCATTCTAGTATAGAAAATCAAGCATAGTGTATTGGGCAACAATCATATGTTCTTAAATAAACTTAGCAAAAGAACTAGGTATTTATGTATTTTCAGTATATCTACTATAATATTCTTCACCTCTATCTGATCTCATAATTTTAATTTACTTACCACATGGTTCTCAACTTCAGCCTTAAAGACTTTGAAGACATCCAATGCTTCATTTTTGTTATAAAGCAAATAGATATGCATATATCGTGAGTAATCATCTATAAAGGATATGAATTTCTGACTATGTGTGCCCATGTCTGGACAACATATATCAGTATGAATGATCTCTAATATGTCTGAACTCTTATTAGCACATTTCTTGGACTTGCTGGTCTGCTTTCCTTTAATACAGTTCACACAAGTTTTAAAATTAGTAAAATCAAGAGTATACCCCATCATTAACTAATCTCTTAATTTTCTCTATGGAGATATGTCCTAATCTCTGATGCCATAACATAGAGGAGTCATCATTAATATTATACCTTTTAGAGCAAGCGTGAACATACATTGAACTTTGAGTATCATCATTTTGTAAGAAAATATGATAAAGACTATCAAACAAAATACCTTTCCTAACATAATCAGATTTATATAATAAATGACATGATGTGTCTTGAAAATTAAAGGAATATCCAACTGATACGAGTCTAGAAACAAAAATTAAGTTTCATGAGAAACTTGATACATAAAAGGTCCTTTCCAATTTAAAAATAAAACCATTACTTAAAGTTAAAATACATATTCCAATTGCCTCCACATGTGAGCCCATCTTATTACCTGATAAGATGCTTTACTCACTTCCTACTAGCTTTCTTAGGTTTTGCATACCCTGCAAAGAGTTTGCAATATGGATTGTTAATCCAGAGTTAATCCATCATGTGTTAATATTAACATTAACCATATTAGATTTATAATACACAAACGAGGTTGGTTTACCTTTTTTTTTCAAGTCATTGTTAGAATTTCATTTATTCCTTCATCATGTGTCCCTTCTTTTTATAGAAGAAACACTTTGCTTCTTTCTTGATATCAACTTGGGGTGATATTTTACCTTTTTTACTATAGATGAGCTTTCTAATTGGCTTGATTTTTGTCAATTTTATTCTTCCCACGAGTGGTTACCACTAATACACTCTCACCCAGCTCCATCACTAACCTCTCTTGTTCTTGAACACACATGGTCATTAATTCATTGATTGATTATTTATCCTTACGTGTGTTATATGAAATCTTAAAAGGTTTATATTGATGAGGAAGAGTGTTCAGAATATAGTGCACTAGGAAGGATTCTGACATATTAATCTTGAGTTTCTTAAGTTGAACCATAATATCTTGTATTTGCATTATATGCTTATGCACACCCTTTATGTTGGTGAGTTTGAGGGATGAGAATTTCATTATTAGGATACTTGCTAATGCCTTTTTCAAAATGACGAATTACTCATCGGTAACTTGTAGCAAGTCTCGAACCTTCTTATGCTGATTAACAAAACCACGTATACCAGCAGTTATCTTAGTCTTGATAAACATCACGCTGAGCTGATTGGATCGCTCCCATCACTCATATAACGCAACCTTAATTGGAGTGCTAGTATTAGTGACTATAGATGGTTCGTCTTTCTTAATAGCATAATCAATATACATCGACTCTAAATGGAGAAGAATTCTCTACTTCCATATCTTATAGTTATCACCCATAAGTTCAAAAATGCCACATTCAATATAAAAACAATTAACAGTTTGAGAAACTACATAAAATCAAATATGTTTATGTCAAAATTTGAGGCTTAATAGTTTAAATTACATGTTTTATCAATGTGAAATACGTAAAAAGATGAATCTCATAATATTAAAATTGATTGTGGGCTAAATTTTTAATTCAAATAGATTCAAATGGTATTTATAATAAAACTATCAAATTATATTCTAATTCATAATCCTTATGGGTAAATTATGAAAATAATATGATATTTTATCCTGATTAATTATATAAATATAATAAAAGATCCTTTGGGATAATAATTATTATATTAAATATAATCATTCAAAATATTATATCTAATTACTTATGTGATCCTTATTTTAACTTTATATATAATTTTAATTAATTAATGATGCTATGATTAATTCTTAATTAATTAAGATTATATGAGTCACTAGACATTTTGAACATATAAAATTTGCTCATAAGCATGAATTAATATAACCAAATATTCATACATAATATGAGCATTATATCAACTAAAAATATTGAAAATGTTATATCCTTATGATTTTCAACATTAATATATCAAGAAGTTTAAAACAGAAACCAAAATCAAGCCATATTCATGATATAAAAAATAAAAACTCTTTCAAATCAAGACAGAGGTTAATGGCTCAGATACCAACTATCAAAAATTTTAATACCAAAATATGTTTCTAAACCATTATAAGAGAAGCATAAGAAAACTAATACAGAAACAAAAATTGTATACCAACCATTATTGCGAAGAATTTTAGCAATAATTTCTCTTTATATTTTGACACTTCTTGACTCAGAATTCTCACTTGAGATGGTATAGGAAATCATTTAGACTTAATATTGAGCAAAAGGATAAAAACCCCGTTTATATAGACGTTCTCCCGTCAAGAACATTTATTATCATGAGATACATAACGTTCAAGAATTAATTTAAATTTATAACGTTTGGACCATAATAAAATTTTTTAATGATATTAAATAAATTATTTAATAATAATAGTTATAATGAAAAATCAAAATATTTAAACCATAATAAATGAAGAAATTGATGATAACAAATGATAAACTGAATGAGAATGGTTACATATTAACCTTATATTTAAATAAATAAATACCAAAAATCACGAGGGATAGGTATGCAAATTTGGATATTAGAAATTTGAGATAATACAAAGAGTCTAAAAGTCGAGCTACGAAAGAGCGTTTAGAAAGATAATTTATATATAATTAGGTAAAACATAACCAAATGTGGTCGTGCCGGAGTGGTTATCGGGCATGACTAGAAATCATGTGAGCTTTGCCCGCGCAGGTTCGAAACCTGCCGACCACGTTTTTTTACATCATATGGAATTCGATTTTGGAATAATATACGCTGTTTGAAGCCATGACGTGATTTGGTAATAGTAATCCTGTTTTCTTAATTAATATTATATTGCATAAATTTTAAAAATTATCTAGAAAAAACTAAGTATGTGTTATTCCAAAGTAAATTATATTTTTATTTTTTTTGGACCACATTATAATTTTTTTTTTTTTATGAAGATAAGATAAAGGTGATAACGATCGTGATCCCAATGAAATCAAGTCTTATATTACGATGGAACCGTCGTATTCCTCCTCATCCTAACTTTTATATTTTCCAAGACGTCAATGTTGTTTGCTTGATTAAGAGGTCATTCCCAAGTTCTTTTTAGTTATTCCCCCTTGAATTATGATGCATATTAAAGTTTCTTTCGGTAGTTATTTGGTTAGATCCTTGGGTTTAATTCCTAGTTCTAAATATTAATAATAATTTTTATAAGTTATTTTAGATCTTGTTATTACCTAGGTTTGATAAAAAAATACTAAAAATAAAAAATTAAGTTGAAGATTTTTGTCGGATCAAAAGGTTTAAAAGAAATTCTTTTGGATAATTTTAAAGATGTGATAAATAATATAGATTTTATGTCACTCTCCGAAGAAAAAAAATAAGAATTAATTTTTAACATAGAAGAAGATAAAAGAATAATAAAGTTTATTACTAAATGAAAATATTATTTTAAAGATTTCTTGTGCTAAGATAAGAAGAAAAGACTAGTTAATCTTAAAAAAATTTGATGAAGGAGATATATATCCCCCTACATTGTCTAAAGGTATATCATAAAAATTAGATAATACATAAAAATTATATAATATAAACCCGAAAGATAGATCTGTTAGTAATATTAAAGATGCCATATTCTCCCAATAATATTCTTATTAATATTAAAGATGCCAAAATTATACAAAAGCAAGATTTAGACTACGATGCAGATAGTATTGATTTTTATTGGAGTAGATAATTTTATCGGATTACATTATTTTATTTTTATGAGAAGCATAAAAGTATTTTTTACCTCCTTATAAAAAAAGAAAAATATTTATAAAGTCGATCAATAAAGATTTAGAAGAAAATGTTACTAATGCTAATATGAGGATCATTATTATTTATGATCTAGAAGCTATAAAAATTAATGAATATTCTATAATAAAGGAGTTAGATATGTATGCAAATAATTATATTGATAAGATTGATTTAGTGTTTAGAGATTGTCAAGAAAGCTAATAAGATTGATTCCAAACAAATAAGAGTTTTATAATTAATTAAGGTATATAAGACAAATCAAAAAGTCATTGTTGATTGTGCCACTTCAAATTCTAAAATTTTAAAGAACATAATGTATAATAATAACATTCAATGCTTTCCATAATTTTTTTTCCAATCGTTAATTAGGAAATGGTGTTGGAATATTAAATCAAACTTTGTTATTAGATATAATTTTGGTTTAAGAGTCTTAGTTAAGATTGGAGTTTCTATTATAGCTAAAGTTAAAGTTTTGAGTTTACCTCTCTATTTATAGAGAGCTCATGTAATGTTTTAAATATATAATTGGGAGGAGAAATGAGGTAAAGCAAAAATAGACTTATAGATTTGGAATCTAAGAGATCGTAAGTTTTTAGCTTTGAAATCTCTCATCTATTCTCATATATTTAAAGATTTGAATCTTAAAAAATGAAAGCAAATGAAATTTGTGATGCCACCCCAAAGAATCACACTCCGATAAGATTCACAAACAAAACCCTAAAAATTATTAAAAAACTAACCAAAGAAAAGAATCTCTACCCAAAGAACTATGAAACCACCAAAGCCTTTAAGCAAACAAATCTAAAGATCTGAACCTAAAAAACATAAATGAAAATGAAAGCAAAAGCAACCAAGAAACCTGCATGCCATGTTCAAAGAACCACATAACCAATTCGATAACCATAAATTAAACCCTAGTATCTAACTAGAAAACCATCAAAAGAAATTTCAATAGATATAAGAGTTCAAGGGAACAATCAAGAAAAACTTGGGAATGACCACTTGATGGAGTGAATGAGATCAACAACCGTGAAAACTATAACAATTAAGATGGGGAGGGATATAAGATTAGGGATATAAGAGTTCCACATAAATTCAAGGCACAAACATATTAGTCTTCAAGTGCTTGTCCGGATTATCTATCTTGATAAAATTATCAATTAAGGAAGATAACATTCTCATTGGATAGTATAGATGAACCTCACGATCATTAAGCACAAAGGACACTAGCAAATGGAGATGCAACTTTCCTTGCTAAATGACTTTGCAATGTCACTGATCAGTATATTTTCATTTACGCCAATAACTTATATATCATAATAGATAAATAAAATAAATTTGGGTGCTCTAATAAATCTATCTTTTCAGATTTTAATATTATATATATATTCTTTCATATTTTGTTTTTAATGTTCATTTAGTGCCAATCATGATACTACTACTAGCTAGTTGAATTAAAAGAAAAATCATAATTAAAAATAGATAAAATACCCCTAATATTCAATCATTACTAAATATTAAAAATATCTTTTCATAAGATATTAGTATCAATTTAAGTTTCATCATCACTATGTGTGTAAGGACGCGCACTCTATAATGATAGAGATAATGATAGATATAAATATAAATAAAATTATTGAATAAATCATATTTATGGTCCAGTATGTTAAAAGTTACAATTAAAGGGATAAATATCAAAACTGATATCTACACTTATTTTTATCTCTCATTTTTTCCCTCTTGTGAGACATTGATAAGAGAAATAATAATAATTATAACATAGTGGACATTAAAAAAAAAAGATAGCTATTAATGAAAAGAAACGAAAGGACTCACAAGCCTTGATGGATAATTTTATCTGCTGCAAATCAATTGATCATTCACATTCTCTTTTTCTTTCTTTCCTTTTTTTTCATGGAAAGTCTAGGATTGAACTTGAACCTCATGTCTTAATTTTCTCATACTAAACATGTGAGTATGAGGTTCAGAGTTCGATCCCAAAGCTTCCATAAAAAAAAATATATATACATATCTCAAAGTCCTATCTATCTTGTCATACTCGTACATGGAGAGAGAGAGAAAGAGAAATTATTGTACTATCGGGGTAGGATAGAAGTTGACCTTATATTTATAGAGCAATTAGATACATTTGTATGCATATACATACGTAAGAGAGTGTATTTTTATTGGATATCTAAAAATATAAATTACGGTAGAAAATTTTCTATGATAATCATGACATAAGTTCTTTCCAAATAAAAATTTAGGATTCACCAAAAGAGATCTTTAGATCCATTGCACAAAAAAATAATTTTAAAAGATATACTATTTAGATTACGATTCACAAAACCAAAGTTACCATAGATGGATCCGACTATTTCTCTATAATGTCATATATATGATATTGTCTTTAATATGGGACCTATTGGAGTGCTATATATTTCATAAGAATTATAAAAAAATAATAAGTGAATTCGAAAACAAAGATAATTATACTTCTACTCTTGGATGTGCATCACTTGGGTCTTTTTAAGTCTTTTGCCTTAGACATGAGTAATTTTTTCCTTCAAGTTCTCAATTAAAAAAAAATATTATAAAAAATAATAATCAAGTTGAACATATTGGTTAATTTAAAGTTATATGAGAGTGTTTGAATAAACTACGTAAATGTAACACATGGTTGCACACATAAAATATAAGTAATTTATAATTTATCAATTAGATATTTGGTTGTAAATAAATTCTCAATGTGAAAGGTAAATATTATTAATAAGAATTAGTTTTAGTGTTGTGCAAGCATTAAACATGCCAATATATCATTTAACCATCAATTGCATCTGGTTCAAATATATTCTCAATGTCATTAATACTACTAAGTTGTTTTATTACACCAAATACTACTAATAAATTATTTTATTCATTATAGGTAATTTCTACTATAGTAAACACTTGTATACATTATATGTCCCTTAGTGCCTTCTGTTAGGGGGTATATTGTTAGCTAATACGTGATTGTTATGTGGGATCCAATTCACCCTATATATGTTTGTCTATATAAATTTTCTTCTTATTTATTATGATAAGAAAGATAATCATAAACTTCTTTTTCATCCTATAAGAAAGTTAATTTCAAGCTTCATTCTTATCTTTCAAGATGGAAAAAAATATTATAAATAGTGGGGAGGATTCTCTTTTGGAACGACTCAAATCCATATTTGAGGATTTCGGTTTACTAACCTGAGCATTAAAAGGATCGAGTCCAAAAACCTCCAATGATCTTTGTCTTCGTGTAAGTAACACTTTGGGAGTATAATATTTTTACATCGAAAACACCATGGAAAATTCTGCTTAGATGGATCTGGATCACATCAGGTTAATCAAAACATCAATAATATTTTCCTCTAACATCTTTTATACACAATTTATGATATATAATAAATAAAAATTTTCAGATTGAATATACTCAAGTTGATGCTAAAAATCTAAGATATGAGAGTGAAGAACGATGGCTTTGGTATTGGTTTTCCACATGAGGAGTCTCCTAAGTGAGACTGATAAATTAGCTTATAATAATATTCACTAAATATTTTGAGTATAGAAAAACTAATAAATGATTGCTTGTGTCCAAATTTAAATTTAATATGCAATGACACACTATATATATTAAATTTAAAATTATATATATATATATATATATATATATATATATATATATATATATATATATAGTGCTAAGTAGAAAAGTTAATAGCAAATGTGAGTTGTAGTCTCTGTGATTGCAAAGTCATTTTAAGATTTTAAGTAACTCTTAAACCAATGGTCTGCATTGTTGGGAAGGGAGAGTCTTCTCTTACTTTAGGTATGAGATGAATTGATGAGAATATATGAAGTGACATTTTTAAATCTACTGTAACATTCTTTTATTTATTTATTTTGAAGTTCTAAATTTTAGATAATGTCCTTTCAAAGATTGAAAAACAAATTTATATTATTATGAAATATCAAAATTTATTTCTTTACATGTCATTGTCATTAATATGTATTGAAAAAAAAAAAACTTTGGCTATCCACTTCATCTATATTAATTTATTCTAATTAAATAAATATATAAAGCATCACTTAAAGAAGATTATAGTGAATGTA